>NC_061106.1:14813977-14816477 GCF_015104395.2 Macrobrachium nipponense
ACGCAAGAAAACACGCGGCCGTGAGAACCACAACTTCCCTAGTACGACTTTCGTACACATATCTCCATTGTAATTATTGTCACGATCTATGCATTATTACCATCGTATTTATTGGAAAAGTAAATCCACAGTAGAATGTCTTGATTTTGTTATTTAAAATATATAAAACGCAAAAACTTTTTGATGACCTGGACGGCGGTTCTCCTTGTCAACCTGACTATAATTGCAAAAAGAGACTACACAAAATTTTTATTTTTTATTTTTTTATAAATAGGTTGTCTGAAGATGGGTAGTTGGCTTTTTACGTTATCCCCTCGTATGTATTGCCATGCCCGTTTTCCAACCATATATGTATGATCTTCAGTCCAATGTTCTGTACCAATTTATAAGTATATTTCTGTCTGTGAACAAACACAAATGCTTGAACTTAATCCCCATTTAGACCTGCCAAAGCTCAGAAGCTACGTGGCGGCTCGCACGAGCCCTTAACCTGTGTGAAAGTTTTGTAAATAAAAATTTTTATCTCACCTATGGGCTGCCCTTTGAGCAAGAGCCCGTGCTGACATAACGCCAACTTGATAAAAAAAACAACAATGTACATAAATCAGTAACTTTTTCATAATCTCTAAAACCTCTGAAAAAGTGCATCCATAAGAAGCACTCGGTTTACACGTTTTTTTTTTTTTTTTTTTTTTTTTTAAATCAAGCAGTTATTACCAAGTCTGTCCCATTGACTCTATCTGCCTCTTTCGGTCAAGAACCAGTCATATCATACAATAATGGGCGTTATGTCCGTCTGTCTCTCTGTTATTTAATCACGGCTAAACGGCTTGACGGATTTAAACAAAACAAAAACTACTGGATAGGGCTCTCGAGGATGGTTTATAACCTTATATATATACTAGCTGACCTACCCGGCGCTGCCTGGGAAAACTGTGAATGGCAGGCTACAGGTAGGGGGAGGGAGGGAAGTGGGAGGGGGAGTTTCTGAAGTATAGTACAGTAAGTAAGTTAGCAGTACATTGATGTATACTGAATCCACAAGGAATTCGTGCAGTTCATTTCACATAATCGACAAAAGATCTGACTATTGATCAAAGGGAGACAGATTTATGTTCAGCGGAGTTGATTTTGCTCTTCAATTGAGAAATGTAATTTCCCCTTCCCCTTCCCTCCCCCTCTATCTTCCCGTCACCCTCTCTCCCTCTCCCCACCCAATTCCACCACCCCATCCCTCTTCCCTTCTTTTTCCATTGCCCTCCCCCTTTCCCTTTGCCCTTCCCTTCCCCAATCTCCCTCCCCTTCCCCATCCCTCTTTTCTCCACTTCCCCCTTCCTCTTCCCTCTCTCTACCCATAGCCTGTCATTCACAGCTTTCCTGGGCAGCGCCGGGTAGGTCAGCTAGTACCTCTAATGGGTTGAGTCACACTACCATATGATCTTGTAATTACTTCCATAGCAAAAATCAATTTTGTTTTGAAATAAACATAATTTATGGCAGGTGTTGTGCTAAATGATTACATATAACTTCTTTTTTATTTCAAATCTTTCGCACAATATGTTATTAGATAAAAGAGAAAATAGGAAGAAAAAATTAATTTCTTTCGTTATAAAACGTCAAGAAATTGACATATAAAGGAAAAATCATCGAGGGTATACTTGAGAAACTCGCATAAAGCGGAGAAACATCAAAGTTATCATCATTAACAAACTTTTGAAAAAAAAAATCTTCTTAATTGCTAAACTATGTAAGTTGTTTTTTCCTTAAAATAAAAAAAAAGAAAATGTGGCGATCATAGGATGCTGCTCAAGGCCAAGACAAAGCGCTCTCTCTCTCTCTCTCTCTCTCTCTCTCTCTCTCGTAATTTCCAATGAAGTTGAACTTTCACCGAACGTGTTCAAGCAAAATGTAGAAAACACCTGGCAAAATTAATTAATGGATTTCATATATCTACATATATATATATATATATATATATATATATATATATATATATATATATATATTATATAGATATAAGTCTTGCCGTTGCTAATTAACAAAGACATGGAGAGGAACACCAGCAGCACAAAAGAACAATACACCGTAAAATACGAAACCTAGCAAAGGCGAAATATGAGCCGGCCTTAATGTCGACTTGTTTTTGTCGTAGGGAATTATTTTTTCCCACAGAGACTTCTCTTTGGCAACATAGCCCGGAAGAAGCCGTCAGATCTCCGGTCTCCGGTAGCTGTCGCCTAGCAGTGCTTAGAGACTACAAACGCCATTGCCACGGAAAACACTGACGCCGAGGAAAGACGATTAAATGATATCTGGGAAACGTTCAGGGCATCTCTCGTTATTGCTTCTTTTTATTTTAGCACTGGTGAGCAATAGAATCTTTCTAAGAAAAACCTTGTATTCATATTTGGTTTTTTGTTGAAACATCAAATGAAGTTCTGTCTTTTTTTTTGGGGGGGGTTTTTTTTGGGGGGGGGGCACGGGTATGGGGGAGGCGGAC
>NC_061106.1:14821477-14825575 GCF_015104395.2 Macrobrachium nipponense
CCTTTGCGAAACTGGATGCAGCTAGAACCGTGAGGCGCTATCGAACTGTGTGTTCGTATGTGCGTGTGTGCCTCTTCCCTTTAATAGGTTCATACCGAAGCCTATGGGAGGGATTTTGATAGAGGGCTTCAAGTCACAGGCAAGATGCCGTGGCATTCGCCGGGGGAGTTTTTTATTAAGTGTTTTAGTGTCTGGTTGTCTGGGTAAGTGTTGAAGTGCTTTGGCCAAAGGGATGGCTTGTTTGATATCTTGTAAGATGTTCCATTTTATTAACTTTGTCTTTAAACTTGTGTGTACTTACCGGGATGTGTTCTGTATCTTTGAAACAGACGGATCTGGAATACCGGGGGACAAAGAATTCCCAGAGGGGTGTAGACTTTTTTTGGTGACTAGACATTGTACTGTTTTTGAGTTAGTCTGTAAGACTGGATTAATTCATTGATTGGTTTATTTATTAGTTGTTAATAAACGTTAATGTTATGATGCAACTCTCTCATTTTCATTACCTGTTAGAATGGAGAGAAAGAGGTGGAGAGAGAGAGAGAGATTCCTTGGAGAGAGAGGGAGAGAGAAAGAGGGATTGCCGAGAGAGAGAGAGAGGGAGAGGTTGTGTGTGTAATGTTGTGTGTGGTTGCCTTCCGTTTCGTGTCACGCTTACCTTATGAATAATGGGGGGAAGAATCCCCCCAGTTACAGTGGTGGCGAGCGGTTAAGACGGGATATAAAAGTTTTCTTTCTTTTCTATGCCTAGGAACGCCAATGTAGAGATGGGTGGCCAGTTAGAAAATAAAAGGGGTTATGGCTTAGCGATAGTTTTCAAACAACAAAGCCTTGGTGGGATTGTGGAAAACCGTTAAACTGTTAGTTTTCAGTTACTTAGTGAGAAAAAATGAGAAAATATCTGTCTGTTAACTGTGCTAAAGGGAGGGAAGGATTTTATTGGACTCAGCATTTTCCCAGGGAGTCAGCCTAGAAGCAGTGAGCACACCCAGTGTGACTTTTGCTTGTGTAATGACGAGTGTATTCCGAGATACCCGTGCGGGTGTTGTGTTTAATGCATATATCACTACCGCGTTTTACGAGAATTTCGAGTTCTTTTTGTTCCCGTTATGGAGTGGTGAGTGTTAAAGAACTATTGTTTATCAAAGGGAGAGGGTTTTTGTTTAAATATTTCAGGTTATGGATTGGTTCAAGCGGTCAACAATTTTCTTGTCTTTGCCCCATGGTGACGTATTTTCTTTATTTGCACGTGTTTATAATAGACGTATGCATTCGTCTTTGTTTAAAACATAGAAGTGTATTTTTCTATGCATGTGAATTGTGCTTAAATAAACATACTTGGCTTAGAGACACAGAGCGGCCACAATTTTACGGGCTCAGCACATTTCTGCAGAGAAGTGCGTTGCATTGCGAGGGTATTGGCATCCCTTGGGGGGGGGATAGTTGTATAAAGGGTACCACTGGCCTCCCTCGAGAGATAGTGCAGGGGTGGGTACTAGTGTATACCTTGGGAAGGGGTCCTCAGACACTGTTCAATGGGAGATGGGGGTACTATTGTGTCTGCCTCGGGGGAATGTCAATGCTCAGGGGGGGAGAAATTTTTTTTTCTCAGTGTGGGTGAACTCCCCCTTTTCCTTTTTTTTCTTAGTGTTGGGGATGGGTCTGGCCTTGACATTGGATGCTAAGATATCAGCTGATTGATTAGTTGATGAAGTGAAACGCCCGTAGAGTCTTTTTTTAGAAAAGAGATTTTTTTTTTCTCTCTTGGACGAGAAAAAGGAAAATAAAAAGGTAGAGATTTTTCTTTTCCGTGAATGAGGGGAAAAGTAGTTAACATGCTTGGATGTGTTATATGTTTCTTTGTGCCTTGAAAGACACAAATATAAGGGGGATACACAGATTATTTTTTTATTGTGTTGGAGAAATTACTTTGAAATGCCGATGATTGGTGTTGTATCTGTGTTGTGTGGCAGTGGTGTTATGTCTTGGGGTTGCATGTGGAAATGGTGGTATACCATGAGATTCAGCAATACTGTTGTATGCTATTTTGAATTTCACCTTTACTTGAGATCTTTGCAAGAGAATTATTGCTATGGAGAGTCATTATTATTATTATTATTAATAATTATTGTACATGAGATGTGTCACGGGAGTTTTGCTTAAGTATAATTATCATTACTGGAGACTTGTTTTGCGAGAGAGTTTTGAGATATTTCATGGGAGATTAGTTGATAATTATTACAGATAATTATTCATGGATAATTATTACAATGAATTAATGGGAGAAGTCTTGTGTTAGTTATTTGTTGAGTTCTTGTAACTTTGGAGAATATTTTCAGTGATTCACGGGGATGAGTTTTGCTGAATCTTGATGAATCTGACTGAATTTTGGTGAATTGTGTTGAATCTTGCTGAACTTTTGCTGAATTCTTGGAGAATGGACAAGCATTAACATTGGTGATATTTTTTGTACTGATACTGATGATTTTGATGATAGCAATATTTTTGGTGATTTTGTGATAACGATATTTCTGATACTGATTTTTTTTATACTAATACGTGGGTGTTTTAATGCTATCAAGGGAGGTGAGATCTTTTTTGAATATGGGAGGAACTAACAACACATTTTAGTTTTTTTTCTTTTTTTATGAGTTCAGCAGATAATTGCTTGACATCTAGCGAGTTTTTCTCCTTTTTTGGAAGTTAGCCATAGCTGACACAAGTTTTTTTTACCAAGGGTGAATTTGAATTTATATTTTCTCTCCAGTTAGTGTGAATATTATCTCAGTTCATGACTTAGAGTCATTGTTCGGGAACGTGTTCGTGTTTTAGCTATTTGATGCTATAGAGAAATATATGGGAGAATTTTTTGCACGTTTTGAATGCATACGTAATGGCACTACATTTTTTCTCTGGATATTTGTGTTCCAGAAATTGTGAGTTTTCTTGCACAATACTTTGTTGTATTTGTGACAACTTTGTGAGAGATAGGAAACTTGGCTAAGTTTTCTAGTGGCTTATGTCGTAGTGCATATGGAGAAGTCTTGGCTAAGACACTGTGAACTTGGAGTTCTGTTATAATGACTTGTGGCATATTAGTGATTTTTTCTAGAATTTTCTAGACAGTTTTTATTTGCCGAGTTTTTGCCTTTTTTTTTAGCAGTTATGCTAAATGGAGAGAGTTTTTATAGTTTTTGACTATAACATTGAGTTATTCTCTGGAGAATTGGAGTTAGAATTGAGAGATAATTGAGATATATGATTTTGGAGTTATAATTGGAGGTATATATTATTTTGAAGTTATATTTGAGATAATATATGGGAGACATATTTTTGGCCATTTTTGATATTTGCCAATAATGTGGTATGAGCTATGTTTAATTCAATTATTTTGCAGCCTTGAGTGCACAATTTTTTGGAGATGGGATTTCATTTTTTGATATTCCTTTTTGGAGATATATTTTTTGGAGCCTTGTTTTGTTCCACATGGAGTTATTGGGGAAATAGAGGTAAATATTTTGTATTTGCTGAAATAGAGGTGATTATTCTCTATTCTTGGAGTGGTGTCTTTTTTTTTATTGACATGTGGCTATTGGAGAAATAAGAGAATAATATAAGGGGGTTGGTTATTAACCAAATGGAGGAAATATTTATATAACCGGAGTGGTGTTATTATTAATATGGTGTCTCATAATGGAGTTGGAATTAATCTTAGGCGGGTGACCCTTTTTTTTTGTGGTTATGGAGTTTTTTCGAGACAGAGAAGATTTCTGTGGTTCTCTTTTTTTGGTTTCGTGACTATTTAGAGGCGAGTGTCATTACTGCATTACAAGTCATTTGGAGATGTGTGCATTTTTTATGTTCACAAGTGTATTATTTTTGGAGAAATATAATTTGGGAAATTTGAAGCGGTTGAGAGAATGAGTCTTTTGAGAGAGTCTTTGAACACATTAGTCATATCCTGGAGTTAATTCTGTGAAATGTGTCAGTTAGACCGTTTTTTTTTTGAGAATCATGAGTTTCCAAACTTATGTGTCTGACTAGACAATTTTTGTGCTGTTGTTTGAGCGTGCGTCCGCAGGCGATTTTTCTGCTGAC
>NC_061106.1:14826075-14836075 GCF_015104395.2 Macrobrachium nipponense
AGCAAATTCTACTCGTGGCGGCTAGACTGCTTTCGTATTGCGTGAATTTGCAGTATATAACTTCAAATCCGTAAAAAAAATATACATAGATAAAACCTGCAATACATAGGCTCATGATAACCACTCAACAACCCCACGACAACATTAGTGTCTGTTTCAAGCGCAGAATAATAAATGGAGAGTTGTATGATATACTAAATACTTTGGATTTATTATGGAACTGATCATGCATTAAGGAAGTTAAGATTAGAACATTTGCGTTATGTTACATTCATTTAGCAGGTCGAAGCAGGTACATATGAACCGGAATTTTTGAGACTTTGAATCATCAAAAACTCTAAGGTAAAAATGGTTTTCCCAGAGAATGTGTAAGACTTGGTGCATATTTCAAGTTAAAGGAAACGTGAATTGCGTCAAGGAATTGTATTACAGAATTAATATCCTCATTTTATGCCCATTCCTTTATTGTACTTTACCTAAAACACATGATTCATCGGAAAGATGAGAGAGACAGTAGGGTAGGTGTTTGTGTGTGTGAAACAAAACAAGAATCCCGTATACTACTACTCTTACTACTACTACCAACATCTGAGTCTTCATTCCTAAAGTATATGGGCGGGGTGTCTAGTAAAGTACGTCATACTATAGTATCAATGAGTGGGATGGCCTTCAGTAATGACGTTTCACTAGCCTCCCTCTGGGTGTTTACTAAATTTAGCTAAGTTTACCTTGAAATTTCTGTGATTTACTCCGATAAGTGCCTTAATTATCAACATTAGACATCAGTGCATATTTTGGCCAATTAAGCCGTGGCTTCAAATAGTTATTTTCAAAAAATGATCCATATCCGATGCTTTGGAAAGATTTTATCAACGAAAACCTATTAAAAACGGCCCTGAAATGCACAGTAGAACTAAGAGTTGTTCAGTCGGTATAGCAAAACTAATGTTACCTAAATCCGACTGTTCCTTGAGCTTATCTAGTACAGATTCCAATGGAACATTAGTGAAAAGCGCTGTCACATCTAGACTAATCATTTTACACTGAATGTTTCCTAGTTTCTTAAGACATTCCATAAAATCTATCGAGTGAAGAAGATGAACCCCAGAAAAAGTACCCAACAAGGGGTTCAGTTGTTCTGCTAACCATTTTGCTAAAACCGTAGGGAGGAATTAGACTTGAGATGCATATCAAGAGTACTTACGTCAAAGCTGAACCCCAGCTATAAGTACGTTAGAGAACCAACTGATAGAGCCCCAAATAGACCTAGACTGCCAAAGCCGCTTGAAGTTCGACTAGCAAGCTCTGCCAGGGAGGTGGGATTACTACCTACTTCAGTAGCTGAAATTTCGCCCTCAAAGTTTCCTCCTTGGATTAGACCATGCTTAGAGATCTGCCCAATTAGGGACAGGAGGAGCAACAGTTCTGGTGATCAGTTGAGGGCAAATTTCTTGGATCATGCTTCCGAACACGGTGATTCTCGTCATAAATATACTGATGGGTCGAAGGATTCTGATGGTGTTGGTTGCTATGTAGTGATAAGTGATAATATAATTAAAAAGAAGCTTCCATCTAATTTCTCTGTTTTTACAGCTGAACTGCTGGCAGTTTTGACTGCTCTTAAATATATTTTTTATAGTATTTTTGCTAACAAGTTTTTTACCATTTTTACCGACTCTGAGTGTTTTATCCTCTCTTAGAAGCCTGGTCTCTTGCCACCCTTTAGTGCAAGAAGTACAAGATTGGTTTTATCTTTTAATTAATAGAAGAGGTTTTTCTGTTAGGTTTTATTGGGCTCCGTCCCATGTTGGAATTGTTGGGAATGAGCGAGCCGACGCTGCAGCTAAGGCTGCAACTAGGCTTAGGCACATTTCCAACCTGGGCGTCCCTGTTTCTGATTTTAAAAGTACCATTCGATTTTATTGTAGAGACCAGTGGCAGGCCCACTGATCTACTTTAGATAATAATCTTAAATTTAAGTCGATTAGGCCTACTGTTCAACCTTGGCCTCATAGCCGGATGGATAGAAGGTCCGAGATAGTTTTAGCTAGATTGCGTATTGGCCACATTAAATATACTCACGGGTATCTAATGATGAATGGAGGAGCGGATAGGCAGGTTCCTCGCTGTTCCACCTGTCATGTGGATTTGACTGTGGTGCATACTTTGGTGGAGTGCTCTCATTTTGAAAACAAACGCAGAGCTTGCTTGCTGGCAAATAAGACTATTGCCGATATTTTAGGTGAAGGTGATCAGGCAGAGCAAATTATGACATTTTTAAAGAATATTAATCTTTTTTATGAATTGTAATTTTGTTCTCTTAATTGTTTTAGGTTTCTTGTTTGACTTTTATGAATGAATGAATTGTATGTTAGATCGGTTGTGTGCATGTTTGTTTGTGCGATAGTGTCTAAAAAATCTTTTAAAGATATATATGCGCTGAATGGCCCCTCGGCTCCGGCGCTTGGCTGTGCCAAAAATTTTTTAATCTATCTATTTTTCAGCATATTCACACATCTAATATAGTATTACCTGATCAAGAACTGAAATTTTGTTTTTAAACGATCGAACTCTCAGCTGGCCTCGGTAAATGGCTCTTATCATCTAGAATACGCTGTAATGAGTAAGTTCACCTCTTTGTGCAAGTACTAAGTTAGGCACATATGCCCGGTCATCAACCTGAGTAATTGCTAGGTGTAAATAGGCATAAACCCGAAGGCTACAGTGAATTAGCAATTGTCGTTGCCATGTTGTCTTGCCATCTCTTTTCGAAGAGTTTTGTGGCGTTAGGATAATTATGACCATTCATCCATTCCCAGATAATTGAATAATAAGGAAGACATGAATAATTTAAATGCCATTAATATGTACGGATGTTTCGGTTACTTAGGTATGAACATAGGAACTGTGTCTAACTGCGTGCTAATCAGCCACAATAACACAAACGAGAGACTACTGCCGTCGGCGTTTGGCTTAGTGTCATCACTTGCCAATACGACCAAATTGAATTGAATTGCATTGAATATTGAATTTAGGCCAAAGGCCAAGCACTGGGACCTATGAGGTCATTCAGTGCTGAAATGGAAATTGATAGTGAAAGGATTGAAAGGTGTAATAGGAGGAAAACCTCGCAGTTGCACTATGAGTCAAGTGTTAGGAGAGGGTGAAAAGTAAGTGAAGAAAAAGAATATGAAAGGAGGTACCGTAAGAGAAACGAAAGTGGTTGCAACTAGAGGCCGAAGACACGCTGCAAAGAACATTAAGTAATGCCAACAGTGCACTACATGAGGTATTACGACCAAATTAGTTCTGTTGGAGAGTTCAGTCAGAGATTGAGGTAGCTTTTAACCTTTTTTTTTTTTTTTTCTTCTTCTTATCTGGTCATGGCATCGACTTTGTTCTAAACCGTTATAGGGGATTATTACGTTTGCAATCTGAAACCATTTCCGTAGCGCAGATAATGTACATTTGTTTACTCTTTCACTCACCCAAAATTAAATGACCTAGCCCCGAGGCGACTGCTAAAGACTTGTGACGTTTTGATGGTTCTGTAATGTAGCCTCATCCGAAGTCTATGGTCACTCCATTCTAAAAGTGACTCTCTTATAACAATTATTAGTTCGCACATTGAATAGCCACATAACCTTAAAGCTTTTTAAACTGATGTGTAAAAGACTTAAAATCATTCTCCGCGCGCGCGCACCTTGACGCGAACAACCTCACTCAAGAGCCTTCCCATTCCATGGAATGTGTCCCTGGACATTTGAGGGCGTTAGTCCATATCCATTCAAGCTTTTGCTTATGCGTGTTTTGTTTATCCCACGGGCTGTCACTTCAGGGGATTCGGACAAATCTGTATTTGGAGGATTTGTCTTAGATCACAGTTCGTTCGTTCAGTCCTTTGCTGAGAGTTTTGATTATGACGATGTTTGCCTATTTTCTTTTTCAGAGAAAAAGATGAGTGTGAGAGAATCAAGTGTGAATGATGATTAAAACTGAGTAAAGAAAATGCGAGATCCAGTGTGAGTGATAATAACACGAAATGCGCAAAGGACAAAAAAATATCGACTTCTCTCAGAAAATGAATTCCTGACGTAGGTTACTGCTATCGACTTCTTGTCTGACTTTATACTACAGGCCATTCAGCTAACCAGAGGTGGTGGTGATAAATTCTCGACAAAACTGACAATAATGATAAGAATAATACGACTTCGAAGAAGTCTAAGAAGAGACGAACTCGATACAAAAAAAAAAAAAAATTATTGTGACAATGCCGCCCTGTGACTCGTGATGTGTAAATTGCTTTAGGCTGTTGGGCTCAAAATTCAAATCGGAAAACTGAATGCCGTTAGCTCTGAAATCACTGTACGACATGAATGTTACTAAAAAAGTAACGATAAGTTAATAGGTTGACTGACTGATTGAGTGATATAATGGAAATTTGGCTTACGAAGCCATGCACTTGGGCGCTTTCAGCCAATCTGCGCTGAAGGCAGTAAAAAGAAAATGGGGAGGGGGAGGGGCGGTGGAGTTGGACAGTGAAATGGAAGGGAGTGGATTGATTGATTGTGTCTATCAAATCTGGCGTCACAAAATCTGGGTAATTGACACCGAAATAAATTAAATAGAAAAAATTAAATTTTAAAAAACTTTCATATAAAAATATCTATAAATATATGCATATAAAAATTTTGTTCATATATTAAAGTTCTTACATAGACAATCTATGTATAATTTAAATTTGGTTGAGGAGGCCTGCCTCCCCCATAAATTTATGTAACTGCTCTATATTACAATCCTTTCCAAGAATTGTAGCTAGGATAAAATTACCTACTCTGTCACGACCCCAAGACAGGAACCTATGTCTCAAATTCCAGAATCTGGGACATTCAATCAACAAATGTTTCACAGTCAAGGGCACAGTACAGTCCTCGCAAAACGGAGGATTTTCACGAGACATCAAGAACCCATGTGTGTCTTGTATGTCCAATCCTCAATCTGCGCACATCGTTTCTTGTCTCCTTGGCATATATGGATATGACCAAGGAGACACTGATGAAGTGATACTTCACATTTTTTGATTAGTTAAAATATCCTCCCACTGGGACTGCCAACATTTTCTAATTCTCTGACCTACTAGAGGATACAAATCCCGATATGGTAGTAGGCATCTTGTGGGTTCTGGGGAGCTGACCGTAGACTTTGCAAGTTGGTCAGATTTCTCATTCCCAGCCACCCCAACATGGGAAGGCACCCAACAGAACTTTATTTCTTTCCCTCTTCTTTTTAGTAACAGCAGCCATTGCAATATATCTAAAATCAGAGGGTTTAGAGGGTTAAAAGATTCCAGCGACTGAAGAACGAACACTTCTTGAGTCACAATATATAATAAAATTATTTTCATTCCGAATTAAAACTTCCTTTAAAGCCTTTAAAATTCAATATAATTCTGCTGTAAAAATCGATGCAACAGATGATAACCTGCAGCTTCTCTCTACATCAGGGAAGGCTACACCAAAGCCGACACCAGCATCTGACTTTGAGCCATCCGTGAAAACTGCAGTGGAGTCATCATGTTGCAAAGAGTGTTCTAAAAATATTGACCGCATGGCCTCACTGGACAATTGTCTTGGTAAAATTAAAATATCTACAAAATTTACCTCTGGAAAGTTCCAAGGGGGACTAACTGGATATTTTGCTGGTAAAATCTCGATTCTTGGCATATACAATTCACGGACAATAAAATTTACTCTAAAAGCGAATGGATGAGGTTGCTTGGGGTGACTTTCATAAAACTGCCAATGCCTTTCATTTCTTATACAAATGATGGTTAAAGACTTAGGTAGCCTCTGGAATCTATACCAGCTCCGAACCAGCAGACGCTTGTAATGAAGATCCAGTGGCACCTCATCAGCATCTACAAGCATGCTCCAGTACACAACCGTATTCCTCCATGATGAATTGAGTTGAGCATTTTAAGGCTATTTGGCTTCGCAGAAGTGTACACCTCTCACCCATAACTTAATTTTGAAAAGACCAAGGCTTTATATAATCTCAACATCTGAGTTCGGTCTGCACCCCACGAAGTGTGAGACAGGACTTTCAGCAAATTCATTGCTTTCAAGCATTTTGCCTTAATATATTTCAGATGTGGGATCCAGGTCAGCTTGCTATCAAAAATCAAACCAAGGAACCTTGTTTCACCAACACATGGAATTCTCTGACTATGGATGAACAGATCTGGATCAGGGTGGATTCCCCTTATATGACAAAAGTGCATAGTTACCGTTTTACTGGCATAAAATCTAAAACCCTTAATCTCAGCCCACTTTACTATATTATCAATGCAGAGCTGAAGGCGGCGTTCAGCCACTGCCATCCTTGATGCTGCAAAGGAAATCGATAGGTCATCAACAAAAAGGGTATATGTTATATCTGGGGGAATTATTTTAGAAACCTCATTGATTACCAAGGCGAACAAGGTTACACTTAAAACACTTCCTTGTGGTACTCCTTCTTCTTGATTGAACACATCTGACATTGTTGCTCCAACCTGAACCTGAAATATCCTATTTTTTAAAAAAGCCTTAATAAAGAGGGGCAAATTGCCTCTCTGGTTACATTCATAAAGGACTCTCAAAATGCCATATCTCCATGTTGTATCATAAGCCTTCTCTAGATCAAAAAACACAGTGATGTGATGCTGCTTGTTGGCAAAAGCTTCACATATTGAAGATTCCATTCGTACCAATACATCTGTTGTGGAGTGCATACTCCAAGAACCACACTGAGCAGGCGACAGATATTTACCTTTTTCCAAGTACCACATCAATCGTGTGTTCACCATTTTTTCCATGATCTTACACAATCAAGATGTCAATGCAATAGGACGATAATTTTCTGTCTTGAATGGATCTTTTCCAGGTTTCACAAATGGCAGTAATTTTAACTTCTCCCAAAGCTTGGGGAAGATATGTTCTCGGTAAATTCTGTTAATGAGGCTTAATATGAAAAGTCTGGTATTTTCAGGGGTATGCTTAATCATTGAATATGTTATATCATCCAGTCCAGGAGCTGATTCATTACATATATTCAAGGCTGATTCAAATTCTCTAATAGTAAAAGGAGTATTGTATTGCTCATGTCTTAAGGTATTAAAATCAATTTCGACCTGTTCCATTATCTGTCTCTGAGCTGAATAGGGTCTATCATCATTTTTCTTCGCAACATTAGCAAAATGATTAGCAAACTCATTTGCTACGAACTGGGGGTCTGCTACCTCGCAACCATTGATCTTGATAACTATTGGAAAATGGTCACTGGTAAATCTATCATTTATAGCTTTCCAATTAAAGTCAATAAGACAGTCATCATTACATATAGATAAATCACGGCTGTTTGAACATGAAAATGCGTAGACTCCCCAGAGTTGAGGATCCCCACATTTTCATCTTCTATGATGGAACCTA
Organism: Macrobrachium nipponense; assembly: GCF_015104395.2. NCBI lineage: Eukaryota > Metazoa > Arthropoda > Malacostraca > Decapoda > Palaemonidae > Macrobrachium > Macrobrachium nipponense. The sequence goes on from NC_061106.1 coordinate 14,833,545, forward strand.
AGCACCTTCCTCTTTGATTGGTGACGATGTCACCCCATAGAGGGTTTCTGCTATTCATATCTCCCAAAATAACAAAAGGACGTGGTAACTTTTGAATAAGAGATTTAAATTCATTGATGGGGAAGACTTCGTTAGGTGGTAGATAGAGAGAGCATACTGTATATTTTCTTTGCAAATGGATCTGTACACCTATCACTTGCAGTGCTGATTGGATACTAATAGGATTTTGAGGGGTGTCATTTCGAACATATAAAACGACACCACCATGGCTTCCAATATTTAAATTATAAGTGGAGTGATAGGATGTATACTCTCGTGGGCTGGGGCATATATTATTACCAATCATGGTCTCCTGCAGAGCTATACAAACAGGAGACACTTCTGATATGAGCAGCCTTAATTCTTCCCATTTAGCTCTTAATCCCTGACAGTTCCACTGAAGAAAATTAATGAATTTTACTTTCCTTTAGAGGCTGTTACATTAGAGCCTCTTTTAAGAGCTTTCAGCTTACAGCCTTGCTCTTTTCTTCTGGAAGGAGACCGATTGTTTAAGGCTGCCTTCCTTTTTAGAGGGTTATCAGTCTCAGGAACAGCAGACAAAGCTGGTATCGCTGAGGAGGGGTGTGAGGATTGGACATTGATGCATCCTCCAAAGCATTTACAACTGGTACAGCCTCCAGAGAGGTGGGAGTGCCAGGTATACCCAACACAGCCTCCGAAGAGGAATGTGTACCAGAAATCACTGGTTCTGCTTCCATAGAAGCAAGGGTGCCAGAAACCACTGGCACCGCCTCCAAAGAGGCAGGAGTGCCAGAATCAACTGGCACCACCTTCGAAGAGGCAAGAGCACCAAAAATCACTGGCGCAGCCTCCGAAGAGGAAGGAGCGCCAGCAACAATTGGCGCCGCCTTCAAAGAGGCATGGGAATGGGTCGTCACCGGTTTTTTATTTAAATTATCCATATTAACATTTATATTAAAACTGGAAAAGCATTTTCCTGGTCGAACATACTGATTCAATATTCTCTCTTTTGCCTCCGTAAATGTGATACATTCGTTACCCTTAAAGCTTGAATCTCTTTTTCCATGATGTATACATCACAATTAAGCGAAGATGATGGATGATTTTCTCCACAATGTATACATCTGGCTTGTTTATTACATATGCCATGCTCTGGTTCACTGCATTTGACACATGTGGCAGGCTTGCCTTGCAGTTTCTGTCTACAGGACCCTAACATATGTCCGAATTCTTGACAATGGAAACATCTCGGTCTTGGGATATATTGTTTAATCTTGAAACGTAGCCAGGCTGCTTTTACTACAGTAGGTAATCGAGTAGAATTAAATGTAATAATTAAATTTGGAAGTGGTACAAAGACTCCATTTACCTTCTTCATTCGCTCAACTCTTATTACACCTTGATCTTTTAGTTTTTCTTTGGAGTACGTCATCAGTTGGGGAGCATATATCATTCCCTTGGAGTAATTCCAAAAGGCATGTACTGCACATTGTACTTTGACTCCTCCAAGGTGTGATGATATTTTCAGTTTTTCTGTTTCTTTTGCTGAGGTAGATTCCACCGTCAGCTTTCCTCTACCTTCATAATGCTAGTAAAAAATATTACATGAAGGAGAAGGATGTGGTAAGAATGAAAAAATTGCAGAAAGAAGGAAAAGTTCTGACTAATTTAGTTGGATCAGCAGCTAGGCCCCAATGACCAGTGAGAAAGCAACCCCACCAGGCATCAGAGCCCAGCAGCTGGTCCCTAAGCCCTCTACCCACGCCAAGGGGTCAGCATCTAGGGGGTGGAAGGGAGTGGGAACGGAGGTCAAGGTAAGGGCTAAAATGTGAACGCTTCTAAGGGACTATACAAACAACTTTGGTTACGCCTACAGGGCACCACCTGAGATACACTGACGGCACTAACCCCTACCAGGAGAAGTTAATAGGAAAAGACCGACAAACAGCGATGATGCTTTGGTGTCCTCTATAATTCGTCCCATGGATGAAAGAAACTATGCGAAGCAACCTTGATCACTGGTCAATATGACTCATAATAATTACGGGACTGTAACTCTTCTCCCCCCCCCCCCCTTCCCCTCCCCCAGCGCTTCAGCGACTACATAATAGTGAACCAGTTCTGTAATGAACTCAAGCTCGCAGCAGAATACCGTTATTGTCGTTAAGGCTTAAGTAACCAGCGTATTTGACAATTTAGATACATTACAGCTCTCTCTCTCTCTCTCTCTCTCTCTCTCTCTCTCTCTCTCTCTCTCTCAGTAATGTCGAGTCTGAAATCGTAGTCCTAAACGCAAAGGGATTTGATATGAAATGTCAAATATAACTATGAAGCAAAAATTCATGTCACTGTTTCAGAGTGGCAATTGGAAGCCATGATATATTATACTTGGATAAATCCAAACAAGAGAAAAGATCATACTAAGTATTTTTCGTTAATTGACAAGTAATGAGTCAATCCTTGTGCGACCCAATACAACAGAAATTAATCGTCTTAATGCAAAAGAAAGA
>NC_061106.1:14843575-14849589 GCF_015104395.2 Macrobrachium nipponense
TGTACTGTAACTTTGTAATATGTGTGGTGGTCAGCAGTTGTTTATTTTTACAATATTTTTACCATTATGTTCATATTTTGTCATTTTTACAGGTGTTTTTCTGAAAAATAAAAGCAGAAAAAGGGACAAAAAAATACCAGAACAAAGAAAAACGTGGCACACACCCATCGAAGAATATTAAAGTTCAATGAGCTTATGGAATAAGGAGTGAAAAAGCATTCACACTCTTCTGTATAATAAATTAATGTTAAATTTTGTGTTAAAATAGTTCTAAATCTGTTTTTCAAGAATAAAGCTTTTGAAAGTTAATCTTCTCATTTTCTCCAATTGGATATATGACCTGCACAAGGAATTTTAGGTTACTATTTCAATTGTACATAAAAATGCAAAGAAATATTAACATTAAATTCAAAGAAATATTAGAAAAATCATGTACCAAATCCCAAAAAAGTTACTGTATACTCTATGTCAAATAAATTTACATAAATATGTTACATGTATAGGATTGTTACCAATTTTAGTTTTATCTGTTTTGATATTGTATGAGATGTAATTATAATTTTACAAAAAATAAATTTAAAAAACATGTATAAAAGACTATTGGTAAAATTTACAAATGTTTTATAAAATGTAGCCCCACAAGGAAGGTATGAAAAATGTTTTTAGATTATTTTTTTCTTAAATTAGCCACTCCAAAGTTTGGCGGGTGGGTTGTGTAGCGCTGTGATATACAGGGTGGGGCAAATCAAATGCCAGAGTTTTGATCGGCTATTAGGAAAAGCAAAACAATACTTAGAATTATTTGTTTTATTCGAATCAGTATACAATGCTGTTTGTGTGATCACTTTTTGAAGATGGCATCAGGAAGATGGTGCCATCTGTAGCGATGCATGGTTGAAGGCGATGTCTGAAGTTTTCGGCTGCTCTTCGGCACATCTCGAGGAGTATTGTAGCGATTTCCTCCCGGATTCGCATCTTCAATTCTTGCAAACTTTGTGGCGAAAGTGAGATGAGCCGAGGAGCAGCTGAAAACTTAAGACATCGCCTTCAACAGTTCATCGCTACAGATGGCCACCATCTTCCTGATGCCATCTTCAAAAAGTGATCACACAAACTGCATTGTATACTGATTCGAATAAAACAACAAATAATTCTGTAAGCATTGTTTTACTTTTCCTAATAGCCTATCAAAACTCGGGCATTTGATTTGCCCCAGCCTGTATATATGTATTTTCACCCGTATTTTGAGAAAATCCCGTAAAATATTAACCGTAAATTATACGGTAGTGTTACATTAACAGTAACCGTAAATTTTACGGTAAAATTTTTTACGGTATATTTTTCTCAAATACGGGAGAAAATACGGTACATTAAAAATTACGGGACCCGTTTTTTTAACGGTAAATGCTTGGCAACATTACTGCCAGGATTTTTACCGTTTTTTCAACGGAAAATTTTTTTACAGTGTATTTATACATGCATCACGTATAGGACACACATTTGTGTGTGTGCGTGTGTAGTATATATATATATATATATATATATATATATAGATATATATATATATATATATATATATATAATATATATATATATATATATATATAGATATATCTATATATATAGATATATGTATATAATCTTACAAGTGTGTAATGTTAGTGAATTACATATTATGTCTTGCTTGGAGACAGACTGAGCTGTAGGGGCAGCTTTCTTGAGTGAAGGAATTTGATACGTAAGCATTTTAATCAAGAGACTGCTCGTCTTGTCGCCAAGACAGCTTGGGGTGTGTCAAGCATGTACATTCGTTTGTACGGATAATACAGGTCTAATCGACCAGGGCACTTGCAAAAGTCACATTCTTTTTGGTGAGAAGAAAGAGGTCAGTTTGGTACATGCCAGGTGTCGGGAGAGAAAACCCCATCTAAAAGATGGGTTCTATTCCATGGTATTAGAGAAGGGATTCTCTAACCTGACTAATACAATGAAAAGATTGACATTCTGGGTCTGGGAGTGAATTCTTAGTCAGGAAGGTAGAATGATAACTTACTAGTTTTCTTTGTGAGCAGACTTGAGTTTTCATCACTATGACTTATTTATCATTTTGCTCTATTCTATATTCATCTGCTTTGGGTAATAAATAGTATAATTTTGTACTTACGTGATCTTAATAGCCTAATGACATGTTTGCCGACAGAGGGCACCATTGACAACAAGTAAGGGTTTCCAATTTGTGTAGTTTTAATAAAAGGGTGGTTAGAATATATATATATATATATATATATATATATATATATATATTATATATATATATATATATATATATATATATATATATACACACACACAAACTACGATCAGGTTCTTCCACATTAAGTTCAAAATCCCTATATCATATTAGCGGGTTATCGGCCTCGACACGCACGTAATTGCATGCCTGAATGCAAATGCCCTCTCCTCAGCCAATGCTATTACCCAGTAACAAGAGATACGACGCATTAGCATATTCGAATGGAACCTTTTAAGTTAAACTTTTATTTAGATAGATAACAAGGCGTACTGAGGACGGCCAGACAACGCCGGGACTCTCGTCTTGCTGGAGAAGAAAGAAAAATGAAGCAAGAAAGCTTGATAATTAATGAGCTGGTCACTTGTCGTGATGGTCACATTGAGAAGCACTTACTTTTACAGTGAAAAACCGGACTCTGTTCTCACAGCCAGTTCCATAATCTGGAGTGCAACTTAGCTTTGAACTGCCTTATCAAAGAAATGAACTGCCTTATCCAAGAAATTTGCTTTAATACATTTTAATTAATAATAATAATAATAATAACAATATTAATATTAATAATAGTATCTGAAGTGCATAATCTCTGTCGATCACAGTACACCTAAGGTGCAAGATTTTATACATAAAAGTACTGAAATACACATCGAGGATGATTTTGACTGAATAATGCCTACTTTTACTTCTTTACTTGTGCTCCTAAATATTGGGCTCTTGAAAGTTCGAAGTACTTCGAACAAAACAAGATTTTAACCATTTAGAGAAAATCAATCTCCTTTTGACCAATTATGAACCACCTCACAAACTCTCTCTCATCTCTCTCTCTCTCTCTCTCTCTCTCTCTCTCTCTCTCTCTCTCTCTCTCTCTCTCTCATATTAGGAGATACAGTCCATCCGACCAGTTTAATCAAAACATCAGGATCAGGTAATATTTCGTAATGTTTGCAGTAACATTTTTTAAAGATTATTACATCGATACGCGTGATATATATATATATATATATATATATATATATATATATATATATATATATATATATATATATACGTATATATATGTATATTATATATTACAAAATTACAGTAATTTGAAGCTTAGACATTAATGCTGAATACTAAAATCCGAGACCGTCTCCGAGCAGAAATAAGCTAGTGGACAGAGAGAGACCAGAGCCCTTGTTGGCTACTTATCTCGACCACTGGCAAATTTGATTCTCGATTACAAGGACGATCAAAGCTGCCAAGTGACCGAGGAGGAGGAAATAGAAAGCCGTGCTTGCTTGTAGGAGGCTTATCGGAGACCTGTCGACGTCTGGAGAGTCTGCAAGTTTAGGCATCCACTTCTTTTCCAGTCTGTCAATGATTCCAGCTTCCACGATCTTTCTCATCCTGGAAAGTTAAAGGGTATCAATCATTCACTAGTCTTGGGCTGCTCTAGTTTTCCATGTGCGGAAATAGTACATATTTTTAGATTATTTGCTTTCTAGTTTTGTAGATTTCTCTCTCACTGGAGAATCTTTTGAAACTAATTTCAAACAATGATAGGACTAAAAGGGCACTTATTAAATTCATGGAAGATTTTATTTAATGAGGCTCATTTTGCCGTTCTTTTTCCATATTGAATATCTAAAGACCTCAGCCTAGCCTTTCTTTCGTGCTTCCATAGGGTTCAATTTTCCGTTTCGAGGATTAATTAAGTCTTTAGGAACACCAGCTGGTTGCTCGTATAGCGGTTGGTGTTTGGGTAGTCTACTCGGATGTCGAGAGATTGCGCTTGCCCTTGGGCGACAAAAATTCGTAGGCTCATTACTAAGGTCAGTTACTACTGCAGTGTGGGTTCTGTGGTGGTGGGTTGGAGATACCAGGCTGACTTTCGCCAGAGCACCCTAAGGTGGTGGAGGACTGAAACCAACAACTTTTAACTTTTTTAATCCATTGCTTAGATGCAAAAGACTCTTACTATAGTTAAGACTAAGATACCTATCAGCTTTTCCAATACATATAAGAATTAGGGTTTAACAAAAACTCTTAGACAAGTAGACGTCATGATATGACACAAAATCTTCACAAATGCGAAGGACATGGTAGATTTTTTTTCTTTCTTTTCTGAGGATGCAAAGTAACCTAATGCAGAAGCCAAATACTGTAACATCTTATCCATGTCCAGAGAACTTTGAAAAATGTGTTCTTTTCATGACAAGTTTAAAGTATCCTGAACAAAAATATTATCACTTCATAAGTGCAAGGCTGAAATACAACATGGAAGTAGATGGAGAGGAGAAGAGAAACGAACCAAAGGAGTTTTTTAGTAGAGTAGTTCAGTTCGATCAAGTTACGAGTCACTAAACAGATAAGCTCCCATAACCTGTTATTGGCACATGAAAATTTGTAAGCTAGAATTAAGCAACGCTTTGGATTAAGGGCTATGATATAATACCACTAAGGATGTGGGAAGGCTCAGATACCCTGTATCGACAATGAATGACATATGAAACAGTTTGGTAAAAGGCTGAAATAAAGTTTTCTAAATGAAGGAAAAAGACCACAAGCAATAAATTAAATTGATAAAGCCTAATGTTAGACTATCAAATTTCTTTGGGCTCGAGTCACTAGGAGGTTTTTCCATAAAGGAAACCGCATAGATGGTCTGAAAAAAAGGCAATTTGAAACGAGGTCTTTTAGACATTGAAAGCTGAGTCCAGTGTGAAATTCAATGAGTTAGTTGTATTGAAGGTTGGATCAACTAGACATAGAATATTGTTATTTTCACCCTTCTTTGTGTACATAAACAGTAAACTATTTCCATATTTAAAACATTATTAGTACGAAGAATACCCACTGAAGTCGAAATATACCCGTTAGTGGAGAATCCTTCTGAACGGGCATAGATCTCTGAGAGACGAAGTAATTCCCTGGTAATAAAACAACTTTGCACGGCAAGGTTCTTGACACTAGGTAGGTACGACCGATCGTGGTGGCATGCTGTTCTGTGCATAAGCGTTTGAAAAGCTCTTCAATGCTGGGGCTCAGATTCCTAGGATCAGCCAAAACTATCTCGTCCCAAATATGCCTGTAAAGTGAAATCGGCGACGACTGCAACAAAGGAAAAAAACTTGATGAGAAAACGCATGAGATCAGTAGTATTTTTTTTTTCTTACAATAAAAAAAGCACTCGAAAGCTGCATCATTTTGGGCATCTTTTGGCTTTTTCCCGTCGTAGTTTGCACCAAGAACTCTCACGCATCCAGAGAAAGGCACTTTTTCTTAGGCTAGAATAATAGTTATATTACTAATTCAATCAAGATCAAGGAAGCATTAATGACCTAAATTAGCAGCTTAATATTATATACCATCTAGAATCAAAGTTCTCCTTTAATGACTTCATAGGCATAAATATTTGACAGTTTTAAAAATCAACTATGTCTACAACATGTAGGTTAGCATGTGCTAGCCATTTCAACGGAAAACTGGAAATTATTCTCCAAACCTTACGCTTAAAATGATAAACATACTTATCAGTAGATTATGTCAAGTTTATTACACTACTGAATCTATGTAAGTAATACCCTTGTGCCATCAACAGGACTGCTTTTGCGCGAAGCAATTTGGCCCATGGGAAACACATCCTCAAGGTTTACACATACGTACCCAGACACTCCTAAATGACACAAACACGTATTGTAAAAGAACGGGGGTGGGGTAAGTGTCACCCGACGATTTTGCT
>NC_061106.1:14850089-14869747 GCF_015104395.2 Macrobrachium nipponense
CAGTGCTTTTGTATAAATCACAAGTGATGTAATGCGCCATAAATCTGATGGCAAGACTGACGTTAACATTCTTGGTATGACTTTACCTGCACTTTTGCTTAATACTGAAAGTGGTACAAACTGAATAGGCCCAACAGAAATATGACTAGTCTTTAAGGGTATCGGCGGCCTGTAATTTTGGCGAATTTGGGTCAAATTCGTGAAAATGAGTTATCGTCATATTTCCATACATCTGGGTCCCGGCCATTGCCACACGTAAGATAATATCGATACGAAGCTTTTTAAATGGTTTAAAGGCCAATTTAAAGGCCACATCCAAGTAGAGAATTAAAGGTCTGGTTAGGGGTGGCTTTACTATTTCATTTTCCATTCATTCTTCAAGTATTTGAGTTTCTTATCATTGCATTTTGTTTCGTATGCCGTACAATATGTTTTCCTGATAAAGATGGCAACTCTTCCCATGACTGAATAACACTGTCGCGAGCCACTTGTCTCGAGAGAGAATTTTTTTTTTTTTTTTTTTTTTTTTATGCAATCGTGTATTTGTTATTTTCAATCAATTGCAACACTTCTTCAGACTTTTAGACATCAATTGTGTATTACATATACTACTAACATGCCAAAAAAGAAGTTTAGGAAACGAAGGGAAGCAAGCTCTCATAATATCAAAGCTTATCTTGAAACTAAAAGTATAGAGAGCTAATGTAGCTTCTGACATGTCGCCACCTGCCATGTGGAAGAGATGCCCCAAATACTTCCTATTACGAAGCTCCGAGGGAAATCTATTATTCCCTTGCGCAAATATATCAAGATGATGATGATGATGGTCACTGACGACTTTGTTTTGAAGTTATCTGATGATGAGGAGGGGGGAGGAGGAAGAGAATGAGCATTTTTCAAGATGTAATTGCGGTCTCTGATGTAGCAGGTGATGTCAGTGTCCTTATCAGGAGCCAACCTAAGGAGTTTTTTTTATTGAGAAGTTATATGACTGAAAAAGAAGACGTTCTGAGTGTAAGAAATGATGGAGAAATAGTTTCATTACCCTTGAGAGCTCTAAAAGACGCTTTTAGTTCGACGTATTGCGGGCATGTGACAGCAATATAACACTTGAAATGATAAAAACAGTTTTGATGTTGACTTGAAACTAACGTGTAAGTGTGAGGTGCCATCTGAAAGTGTGAAAAACAGAACATATCGGTGAAAACAACAGCTTCATTTATATATCAAAGCATATTGCTGCAATGGAACATAATATCGGCTATGCACCAAGTTCATTGCTGCCTATTATGAGAAAAACGACAGGAGAAAACCTGAAAGGCCTTCAGATGTAAGAGAAGACCAGGAAACGAAGGTCTGCTATGCATTCAAGAAAGCAAAAGAAGCAAAGAACATCAAAAGGAGGATATGAAGGAGGGGTCATTAGCCTTCTATAAAAACTTGGCAGCACAAGAGTAGAGTGGCGTTCTACGATAACCCCCCCAAAATAATATAAACTATTTTGTTTTTTTAAGTGATAAATGTTTTTTTTTTTTTTTAGAGGGAATAATCTCTTATAAAAAAGAAGGAAATAGACGCCATGTACGCCATTCCAAGAAACTTTATATGCTTCTGAAAGCAAATAATTGGTTAGCAAACTTTAACTGCGTTTTTCTCAAAACATACACTTTTCTACATTCAAATTCTAAAAACTCCCTTATTTATGAATGGATTTTAATAATCTAAAAAGCAATTGGAATAAAGATAGTGAGAGAACACATCGGCAAACTTATTTTTCTTTTTTTTCTCAAAATTTTTTTTTTACCAATATCTAATGTATAATTTAGGGTATTTTTATTGAATTTTTTTAAATATTTTTTTTAAATAGCACACTCACATATTGGATTTCTGAGTTTTGCCCGTTTTATTTGATAGGTATTTAAACTTTCTGCTATTACCTTTTTCTTTAAATTGAATGATAAATAAGGAAGGAGATACACTTTAAAAAACAATAAAAAAAAAAAAAAAAAAATGCTATGTTTTAAAGAAAAATATTTGTTTAAAAAAGAGTTTTATCTAATTCACCTGAAATTTTGTGTGTGCAATCTTAATTAAATCAAACTAGGGAGGTTAACACCTGTGCAAAGTTTTGGAACACCGTCACTCAAAATTAATCCCCGACCCCGCCGATACCCTTAATAGCTGTTCCTTTATATAATAAATTCGAGGAGTGAAGGTTCCTATGAGGAGTTGAGTAACCTTAAATTTTGATGTTAGCTACTGTTCTTTAGCCTTATCTATCGAAAACCAGTGAAACCATAACCTTTACAATGCACTTGCATTGCAGAATGAAAATGAGAAGGCCTCTATGAAAGATGAACCGAGCCCCTATTGGTGTCCTTACTGGTAGAACATGTTTAGCAAAATCGTCGGGTGACACTTACCCCCACCCCCGGTTCTTTTACAATACGTGTTTGTGTCATTTAGGAGTGCCTGGGTACGTATGTGTAAACCTTGAGGATGTGTTTCCCATGGGCCAAATTGCTTCGCGCAAAAGCAGTCCTGTTGATGGCACAAGCGTATTACTTACATAGATTCAGTAGTGTAATAAACTTGGACATAATCTACTGATAAGTATGTTTATCATTTTAAGCGTAAGGTTTGGAGAATAATTTCCAGTTTTCCGTTGAAATGGCTAGCACATGCTAACCTACATGTTGTAGACATAGTTGATTTTTAAAACTGTCAAATATTTATGCCTATGAAGTCATTAAAGGAGAACTTTGGTTCTAGATGGTATATAATATTAAGCTGCTAATTTAGGTCATTAATGCTTCCTTGATCTTGATTGAATTAGTACTATAACTATTATTCTAGCCTAAGAAAAAGTGCCTTTCTTTGGATGCGTGAGAGTTCTTGGTGCAAACTACGACGGGAAGAAGCCAAAAGATGCCCAAAATGATGCAGCTTTCGAGTGCTTTTTTATTGTAAGAAAAAAAAATACTACAGATCTCATGCGTTTCTCATCAAGTTTTTTTTTTCCTTGTTGCAGTCGTTCACCGATTCACTTTACAGGCATATTTGGGACGAGATAGTTTTGGCTGATCCTAAGAATCTGAGCCCCAGCATTGAAGAGCTTTTCAAACGCTTATGCACAGAACAGCATGCCATCATGATCGGTCGTACCTACCTAGTGTCAAGAACCTTGCCGTGCAAAGTTGTTTTATTACCAGGCAATTACTTCGTCTCTCAGAGATCTATGCCCGTTCAGAAGGATTCTCCACTAACGGGTATATTTCGACTTCAGTGAGTATTCTTCGAACTAATAATGTTTTAAATATGGAAGTAGTTTACGTTTATGTACACAAAGAATGGGTGAAAATAACAATATTCTATGTCTAGTTGATCCAACCTTCAATACAACTAACTCATGAATTTCACACTGGACTCGGCTTTCAATGTCGAAAAGGACCTCGTTCAAATTGCCTTTTTTTCAGACCATCTATGCGGTTTCCTTTATGGAAAAACTCCTAGTGACTCGAACCCAAAGAAATTTGATTGTCTAACATTAGGCTTTATCAATTTAATTTTACTGCTTGTGGTCTTTTTCCTCCCTTTAGAAAACTTCATTTCAGCCCTTTACCAAACTGTTTCATATGTCATTCATTGTCGATACAGAGTATCTGAGCCTTCCCACATCCTTAGTGGTATTATATCATAGCCCTTAATCCAAAGCGTTGCTTAATTCTAGCTAACAAATTTTCATGTGCCAATAACAGGTTATGGGAGCTTATCTGTTTAGTGACTCGTAACTTGATCGAACTGAACTACTCTACTACAAAAAACTGCTTTGGTTCGTTTCTCTTCTCCTCTCCATCTACTTCCATGTTGTATTTCAGCCTTGCACTTATGAAGTGATAATATTTTTGTTCAGGATACTTTAAACTTGTCATGAAAAGCACACATTTTTCAAAAGTTCCTCTGGACATGGATAAGATGTTACAGTATTTGGCTTCTGCATTAGGTTTTTAATTGCATCCTCAGAAAGAAGAAAAAAAAATCTACCATGTCCTTCGCATTTGTGAAGATCTTGTGTCATATCATGACGTCTACTTGTCTAAGAGTTTTTGTTAAACCCTAATTCTTATATGTATTGGAAAAGCTGATAGGTATCTTAGTCTTAACTATAGTAAGAGTCTTTTGCATCTAAGCAATGGATTAAAAAAAAAAAAGTTAAAAGTGTTGGTTTCAGTTCTCCACCACCTTAGGGTGCTCTGGCGAAAGTCAGCCTGGTATCTCCAACCCACCACCACAGAACCCACACTGCAGTAGTAACTGACCTTAGTAATGAGCCTACGAATTTTTGTCGCCCAAGGGCAAGCGCAATCTTATGACATCCGAGTAGACTACCCAAACACCAACCGCTATACGAGCAACCAGCTGGTGTTCCTAAAGACTTAATTAATCCTCGAAACGGAAAATTGAACCCTATGGAAGCACGAAAGAAAGGCTAGGGGCTGAGGTCTTTAGAATATTCAATATGGAAAAAGAACGGCAAAATGAGCCTCATTAAATAAAATCTTCCATGAATTTAATAAGTGCCCTTTTAGTCTTATCATTGTTTGAAATTAGTTTTAAAAGATTCTCCAGTGAGAGAGAAATCTACAAAAACTAGAAAGCAAATAATCTAAAAAATATGTACTATTTCCGCGCATGGAAAACTTGAGCAGCCCAAGACTAGTGAATGATTGATACCCTTTAACTTTCCAGGATGAGAAAGATCGTGGAAGCTGGAATCATTGACAGACTGGAAAAGAAGTGGATGCCTAAACTTGCAGACTCTCCAGACGTCGACAGATCTCCGATAAGCCTCCTGCAAGCAAGCACGGCTTTCTATTTCCTCCTCCTCAGTCACTTGGCAGCTTTGATCGTCCTTGTAATCGAGATCAAATTTGCCAGTGGTCGGAGATAACTAGCCAACAAGGGCTCTGGTCTCTCTCTGTCCACTAGCTTATTTCTGCTCGGAGACGGTCTCGGATTTTAGTATTCAGCATTAATGTCTAAGCTTCAAATTACTGTAATTTTGTAATATATAATATACATATATATACGTATATATATATATATATATATATATATATATATATATATATATATATATATATATATATATATATATATATATATATATATATATATATATATATATATATATATATATATATATATATACACGCGTATCGATGTAATAATCTTTAAAAAATGTTACGTGCAAACATTACGAAATATTACCTGATCCTGATGTTTTGATTAAACTGGTCGGATGGACTGTATCTCCTAATATGGGAGAGAGAGAGAGAGAGAGAGAGAGAGAGAGAGGAAAAGAGAGATAGAGAGAGGTTTGTGACTGTTCATAATATGGTCAAAAAGGAGATTATTTTCTTTAAATGGTTGAAAATAAAACTTGTTTTGTCGAAGTACTTCGAACTTTCAAGAGCCCAATATTTAGGAGCACAAGTTAAAGAAGTAAAGTACGCATTATTCAGTCAAAATCATCCCTCGATGTGTATTTCAGTACTTTTATGTATAAATCATTGCCCCTTAGGTGTACTGTGATCGACAGAGAGTATGCACTTCAGATACTATTATTATTAATATTGTTATTATTTATTATTATTCTTAAAATGTATTAAAGCAAATTTCTTGGATAAGGCAGTTCATTTCTTTGATAACGCAGTTCAAAGCTAAGTTGCACTCCAGATTATGGAAGTAGCTTTGAGAACGGAGGCCGGTTCCACTGTAAAAGTAAGTGCTTCTCAATGTGACCATCACGACAAGTCGACCAGCTATTTAATTATCAAGCTTCTTTGCTTCATTTTTCTTTCTTCTCCAGCAAGACGAGAGTCCCGGCGTTGTCTGGCCGTCTTCAGTACGCCTTGTTATCTATCTAAATAAAAGTTTAACTTAGAAGGTTCCGTTTTGAATATGCTAATGCGTCGTATTATCTTGTTACTGGGTAATAGCATTGGCTGAGAAGAGGGCATTTGCATTCAGGCATGCAATTACGTGCGTGTCGAGGCCGATAACCCGCTAATATGATATAGGGATTTTGAACTTAATGTGGAAGAACCTGATCGTATGTTTGTGTGTGTGTATATATATATATATATATATATATATATATATATATATATATATATATATATATATATATATATATATATATATATATATATATATATATATATATATCAAACCACCCTTTTATTAAAACTACACAAATTGGAAACTCTTACCTGTTGTCAATGTTGCCCTCTGTCTGCAAACATGTCATTAGGCTATTAAGATCACGTAAGTACAAAATTATACTATTTATTACCCAAAGCAGATGAATATAGAATAGAGCAAAATGATAAATAAGTCATAGTGATGAAACTCAAGTCTGCTCACAAAGAAAACTAGTAAGTTATCATTCTACCCTCCTGACTAAGAATTCCCTCCCAGACCCAGAATGTCAATCTTTTCATTGTATTAGTCAGGTTAGAGAATCCCTTCTCTAATACCATGTTATAGAACCCATCTTTTAGATGGGGTTTTCTCTCCCGACACCTGGCGTGTACCAAACTGACCTCTTTCTTCTCACCAAAAAGAATATGACTTTCGCAAGTGCCCTGGTCGATTAGACCTGTATCATCCGTACAAACGAATGTACATGCTTGACACACCCCAAGCTGTCTTGGCGACAAGACGAGCAGTCTCTTGATTAAAATACTTACGTATCAAATTCCTTCACTCAAGAAAGCTGCCCCTACAGCTCAGTCTGTCTCCAAGCAAGACATGATATGTAATTCACTAACATTACACACTTGTAAGATGGCTCGGCCACCTATGTCCTTTGTGCACTCCTGTCGCACACCACATCAGCAACTAATGAACAATGTGTCAATTTACCACATGACTTAGGGCTACCTCCGTTGCTAGAGCCCTTGTGCTTCACTGAATGCACAAAAGTTTAAGAACTCCTAGCGCACAAACTGTGATCAGTATAGCACCTAACATGATCATTAATATTGGTATTGTGGAACATTAATTAATGAAAGGCTCATTCTCGTCACTAAGATAAGCAGAACTCGACGAATAGTTGTAGACGCAGGTCGAGTGCGTAAACCAACTCGAAACAACTCAGCACACACCATTATTCAGCGTCTGCGACCCTCGTGAGTGTATCCAACACCCTCTTGTCGTGAAACTGTAGATTCGACGTTTTTCTACTGAAGGAAACGTGGGGTCACCACCCCGTTGTCAAGGAAATATCCCGTGACTTCCATGCAAGGGCTACTTGCACCCCGCCTCATCGAAGATTGTAGTCTCCTGATTTATCCCAGAACGTATCCTGAGACGATATATCGAGACATCTCATCCTTTGCAAAGGCAGTCCATAGAAACGACATTCGTGTGTAGACTTGAATCGACCTCTGGTACTGTAGAACGAAGTCGTTTCTAACGCCACCATCACGTAGAGTTGGGAATTCTCTAGTCATTGTGTCCATATCTGAAAGGTCTACATGATCATAAAATAACTAAAGTCTTGCTTTACCCCACAAATCCGTCATTAATTAATATAGTCAATCTACTAGTCAAACATTAAAAATTCCTCGCTAAACAAAATATAATCTTTACCCACTGAATCCTCACAAATAATCCCATATCTGACAAACACGCTATCAAAAGAGAACACATAATGTCTAACCGCAAAAACCCCTTTTATGGTTTATATAACTAACCTCCATAAAATATAATGCCGAACACCACTTCTATCTAACTCACATACGGCGACAAAGAGAAAAAGAAACAACCGGAAAAGAATCCCCTTACATGATACATTCCCGTGGAATGCCATAATCAACATCTACGTGAATAGTGCAAATCTCCGAGTAATCAACTCCAAAGGGAAAAATCTGCAACCGGATTCATTACAGCATCATTAGCAAAAAATCCACCTGTGAACACCTCAGGTGCTTCGAACTGCAGCATAGTCAGACTCGCAACGCCAGAAACTCATGATTCTCAAAAAAAATGTTCTATACTGAAACTACATCAACACATTCCACAAAATTATCTCCAGAATATGACTAAGCTGCTCCAAAATTGTCTCAAAGACATAACTCTCCCAAACGATACTACCAATTATACAAAAATTATCACCTATTCGGGATAAAAAACTACGATGAACTCACAATTCCATAATTATATACCACCAAAAAAAAAAAAGAAAGTCACCCCCAAGGATTAATGCCATCTCCTTATATATATATAAATCACCATCTTAATAATAACACCACTCCAGTAATAAAAATATTTCCTCCATTTAATTAATAACCCCTTAATAATAACCTCACACAAAAATTAAATCATTCCCCCCCAAAAAAAAATTTTCCTTAAATCATAACTCCCCACAACATTACTGGATTATATAAACTCCAATGTCATCTATTCGGCTCATGAAACCCCAAAAATTCAGCCCCAAATATCATACACACAGGAACAATCACATGTTTATCATCACATTTCTCAGCTAAGACAAACATTTGCCGTATTACAACTTCCCACGTAAAATATTAACCCCAAATCTTACGCCAAAAAACGCTGCAGATTTTGCGCATAATAAGAAAAAAAACAGTAGAAGAAAATAAAAGAGAAAAAAAACGTAAAAGCATTCTGCCACCAAATTGCAAAAAAACAGACAGCAAGAAAAAAAGGAAAAAAATGCAACTGCGCGACAATATATTAATCACCACAACCAATTCTTTTCAATTTCGAGATATGTGTTAACCTCGACCGACCTGTTTTTTTTCCTCTAAGACTACAAACTCTGTTTTCCAATTTTCTCTTCAATGACTTTAAGAGGACCACCTTCAAAACTCGGGCCTAATTTGTAATTTAGTTTCATTTCTCACGTTAAGTTTTAAAAATACCTTGTCTCCGACATTGATCTCGGGATCAGATGTTTTACAATTACTCTTCTGTACCATATCTCTGGTTGTGGATTCGAGATTACAGCTGAGACAAGCATGTATCTCTCTCGCTGTGAATACCAACGCCTCGATCGTATCCTCCCCATGATGAGGTATAGTTAGCAAATCAAATGTGCCTCCGTGCCTGGACCAGAACCAAACAAAGCTTCAAATGGGGACATTTTAATGGAATCACTAACCACAGTGTTTTTTAATACTATGTCTAACAACATTAAACATATCTGTCCCAATTCTCATCATTACTACCTACAGTTTTCCTGAGAGCCTCAAGCATTTTCCTGTTTGCTCGTTCGCACAACCCATTAGCCTCGGGTCTGTATGGAATAATTGTTACTTTCTGTATCCCCATGACTTCAGCTAAACATTCCAAGGTTTTGTTCACAAATTCTCTCCCATTGTCGGCTAATAAAACTTAAGGGTGAGCCATATCTGTAAATGATACCATTGATAAATGCTATGGCTACTTCCTCGGCCGTTTTATGCTTAAGTGGGAAAATTTCTCTACTATCCTTGTAAGTTCATCTATTATCACTAACAAGTACTTGTTCGCATACTAGACTCACAAAAATTCCCAAGGATATCCATATGTATTCTCTGAAAAGGTTCTACTCGGTACAGGATACGATCCTAATTTGCATGAAGTTGTCATTGCAGGCTTACATGCGTTGCACACCGTACAATTCCTTACGAAATTTTCCACATCTTTCCCCATGTTTTTCCAAATGTATTTTGGACGAACCTCATCATATGTCTTCTATTCCCAAGTGTGGACTACCGAACCTGCAATGAACTATATCCAAAACCACTGGAATTAGGACCTTCGGAATTACGATCTGTGTCGTATCTCCTTTACTTTCACTGGTTCTCAACTTATATTAATTTTCCTAACCAATAGATTACCTTCTAACTCCAAACCTGAAAAAGGCAACTTATAATGTTTCCTAACTAGTTCCCCTCTTAGAAACACTTTTGCATCTGCTAAAATCTCGTCTTCATCTTGCTTTGCTCTATGAGAGGTATATCCCATTGTATGGCCTCGGTAGTGACTTGCGCGACTTGGAAACCTTCCGGTGTCGTGAAAAACTCCTACTGAGAGCATCAGCAACTACGTTAAATTTGCCTTCTATATATTTGAGCTTTGCATCAAAATCTCTGATAGTTTAAAAACCATTGAGCTCTTTTAGGCGACAAATCGGGTTTATTAAAAAGATCCAGTAATAGCTTGTGGTCTGTAAGAACTTCTACTTTATTCCCCATCAGTAACATTTTAAAATGAACTAAGCTCGACACTATTGCAAAGGCTTCTTTATCTATGGTGGCCATGGACTTCTCGTTGCTGCCCTTTGTCCTGAACTTCCTGCTATAAAAAGCTATAGGATGGAATTTCCCATCGAACTTTTGTATAAGGCAAGCACCTATACCTTCCTGGCTTGCATCAGTCACTAATGTAAAAGGTTCGCTAAAATCTTGAAACTTCAAAACAGGGGGATTCATTAGCGCGTCCTTGAGCAATTGAAAACTCTCCGCCTAGGGTTCCTTCCATTGAAATTGAACGTCTTCCCGCAATACATCAGTTAGGGGAGCTGCTATATTAGAGAACCCTTTCACAAACCTCCTGAAGAAACCGGCGATACCCAGGAATGACTTAATCTCTTTCTTTGATCTGGGGGTGCGAAAATTCGCTATTGCTTTGACTTTATCGTCATTTACTCTAACCCCTTCCTTAGATAGGACGTGGCCTAGATATGTGATCTGTTTTTTCAAGAACGAACACTTGGCTAGCTTAATTTTCAACCCCGCTAATCTAAGCCTCCTAAGTACTTCTGTGAGCACTTCCAGGTGTTGCACGATTGTGTCTGTTGTGACCAGGATGTCATCCATATACACAAAAACATTTTTGCCCAATAACCCGTGCAAAACTGTGTTCACCAACCTGGTAAAGGTCATTGGACTGCCCGATAAACCGAAAGGCATTCGCGTAAATTCATAGTGTCCCTTGGGCACTGAAAAAGCGGTATATTCCTTGCTACTTTCACTAAGAGGGACCCTGTAAAAAACCTTGCGCCAAATCAATTGAGCTATAAATATTATGTCCCCAATTTCAACAAAAAGATCTGGTATGCACGCTATTAGGCACTGCTAACAAGGGAAAAGTTGTAAGGAGACCACGCTAGGTCTAACGATTCCTTCTTTTTCTTCTCACCTATTAACCTCTTTCTCTACCTGTTCTCTGATTTTGAAAGGTATGCAATATGCAGGAAATATAAATAGCTTTAGTGCCACTCTCCAAATTTACCTTATCCTCTAACACATTAGTCAACCCCAATTTATCACCTTGTAAGGCTACCATATCCCCAAAATTCTACCAAGAGTCCACTTATCGCTTCAATGTGTTTGCTATGATCCGCATTAGCTAAATGTTCTCTAAATATTCGTTTCCTTGATTGCATTTCTGCCTCCGAAAACTCAGGTTTCCCCTCTACGATAGCCACTGAACCACTATCACAACTCCAATCTTGGAAATCCAATATATATGTATTCCTCTGGTATCTCCTAACTGTATCATTACAGTTTAGCAAACTCTAACCATGTAAACCCATCCTTGGGATACATTGTTCACCGATGCCGTGCTAACAACCCCTCTAAGCTTCTCGCTATTTTCAATAACACACACATCTTTGGGTTTTCTCATTTCCTTCAATTTAACTTTTACCATAGTCTTCGAACCAGGTAGTAACATACTCTGTGTTTGTGGTTAGTACCTCCCTTTCCACTGCCCCCCCCCCATACACATTACTACCCTCAGTATCATCCCCAGCATTAGTATCAGAAATAACATCATTATTAGTATACACATCACCATCCAAGTATCATCACCACCATTGTTATCACTGTGAACTCTGATAGAACCCCCGTAATCATTTCCCATATCAGCAACGTGGGTTTTAATATTACCTTTCTCCATAACACTCGTATCACCGCCATTAATATCACCAAGCACATCTCTTCTAATAAACTCCATGTCCTCCGTTCTATTTACATCCTCATAAGGCAGAAAAACACCAGGTATCCCGACTGCTATCCCATTAACACCCACATGGATCGAAATCTTGTGTCTTCTACAAGCAGGATGACCCAGCAAAAGTCTATTGCCCAACGCAATTCCACTCATTACCAAAAATGGTTCTGTTAGCACTCTGTCACCGAGAGTAAACTGTATTTGAACACAATCCAGGGTATTTAATCAATGGGCTTGCACATCACACACTGTCTCTGTTGAGGGCTGCAAAGGGTAAATTGGAAAACATGGATTGATACAAATTATAGTCCATTAAATTTATAGACGCCTCCGAGTCTATAAATTATCGGGATATCCATATCCCCTACTGTTCCATAGAATATAGGCCTAGGCTCTGGGGCGTCTCCCACGAGACCACAATGGCACGTACCAATCACCTGTACCCTTTTTGTTGATTGGGCTTCCAAATATTTCGCCGATCTCTTTGCCCTCTGGTTTGACCTGCCTGGGAAGTTCTCACATTATAATTACCAGAACCTTGAGGTGTAGGCCTCGCATCTCTCCGTATCTGAGACTGACAAGACTGCCAATAATGATTGGTACTTTTACACATTCCACAATATTTAACCCTACACAATTTCTTTGGTGATGCCCTGGTTTATTGCAGTTGAAACAGCACAACTGCTGTTGCTTTTTGATCGATCGATCTTTTGTTATATTCAATTTTTGCACACAGACGAGGAGGAGAAAATTCTGTGTCTCTTCCACTCACCCCCTCATCCCTCGGGCCTGTCCCATTAAAAATTTGTGCTATATACAGTGGGACATTTAGACATATGTTTCTCAATTTGGGCATAAAGTAATTCTTCGTCTGAAGTAGGTTTAATCTTTTCATCAAAGCTATTCACTATCGCATCCATTACATCGTGCAAGAGCAGGGAAAATATATCAGTTTATGAATGTTCTCAAGATAGAAATTACTCCCTGTAACCCATTTAGATGTTTTCAATTTTCCTACCCAATCCGCCACTGCTCAAACAGTTTTTGACTATGTTCTACGAGGCTATTAGTGTCCTTCCATAGTTTATAAAGACCCCGAAGGTCCCTCACCATATCTCCATGTTCCTTTGAGCCATAAGCTGTTTTCAAAAATGCTTGCAAATCCGTCCAGGTACGACATTTTGTAAATTGGAAACTCCTGCAATGATGGAGAGATCTCCCCTATTGAAATCTAGCAAAGCTTTTTCGCCTCTCTAAATGCCTCTATTATCATCTGTTATATTCTTTCCAGCTAAATAATTTATTCACCCCTTCAATAAAAATTTGTACAGGTTGTGATAAAACGCCATCTACCATCCCTCTGAAAGGACTCACGCCCGCACTCACGTTCATTACGTGATATAGTAGCGTTGTGGTATTCTTAGTAACCGCCATCTTTCTCTCTTTCCGAAAGCTCTTTTGTTCTATAAAATTCCCCGATCTCGATAACATCAATGTATTTATATACACAAAACCTAATACAGAAAAATTAATATAAATTTTCCCCCAATAATGGATAACAAAAGGCAAACGTGCCCCACGCCCAGTATATCATCCCACTAAAGCAAAAAAAAAAAAAAAAAAAAAAATAGGGAGGGAGGGGATAGAAAAAGAAAAAAAATGCAAAACGCATACTAAGCGATCCAACCCAGCGACAATAACTCTCGCGTCTCTCTCTCTCTCTCTCTCTCTCTCTCAGGGCATGACTCCGCAACAAAAGACTCCACTCGAGTAAATTCGCACAAACAAATAAAACAAAAGGAATATAAACAAAACAAATAACAAAAAAAAAAAGTAAAAAAAAAAAATAAAAAAAAGATAAAAAGGAGCAAATAAGAAAGAAATCTTGAAAATACACTCAACATCTTTTCATATGACTAGAAACCG
This sequence comes from Macrobrachium nipponense, assembly GCF_015104395.2. Classification (NCBI taxonomy): domain Eukaryota; kingdom Metazoa; phylum Arthropoda; class Malacostraca; order Decapoda; family Palaemonidae; genus Macrobrachium; species Macrobrachium nipponense. Next base: position 14,864,049 of record NC_061106.1, read on the forward strand.
AATTCGTTTACGCACTGCAAATATGCGTGACCTGTTTACTACACTCGTGAAAACACTTTAACATGTCGAAAATTAAACTTTTCCCCTTCATTTTCTTTTAAAAAACATGGTATTCAAGAATCACAAGATGGCCGACACTGACTTAGTCAGAGAGACATACAGCTTCTCAATGCCCAACCCACTGAATCAGCAAAAAGAGCCCCGAGTTGCCTGTGACATAATTATAACCCCTTTTCCTACCAAAAAAAACATCTATGTCTCACTAGTCACCAGTCTCTTCATTAGCAATACTTACAGCTTATGAAATATATAAAAAGCCTCTTAAACCACCTGCCACCACTCTAACCACCCTTTTATTAAAACTACACAAATTCGGAAACCCCTTACCTGTTGTCAATGGTGCCCTCTGTCTGCAAACATGTCATTAGGCTATTAAGATCACGTAAGTACAAAAAATATACTATTTATTACACAAAGCAGATTAATATAGAATAGAACAAAATGATTAATAAGTCATAGTGATGAAAACTCAAGTCTGCTCACAAAGAAAACTAGTAGTTATCATTCTACCCTCCTGACTAAGAATTCACTCCCAGACCCAGAGTGTCAATCTTTTCATTGTATTAGTCAGGTTAGAGAATCCTTCTCTAATACCATGGAATAGAACCCATCTTTTAGATGGGGTTTTTTCTTTTCCCGACACCTGGCGTGTACCAAACTGACCTCTTTTCTTCTCACCAAAAAGAATGATGACTTTGCAAGTGCCCTGGTCGATTAGACCTGTATCATCCGTACAAACGAAATGTACATGCTTGACACAACCCCAAAAGTGTCTTGGCGACAAAACGAGCAGTCTCTTGATTTAAAATGCTTACGTATCAAATTCCTTCACTCAAGAAGCTTGCCCCTACAGCTCAGTCTGTCTCCAAGCAAGACATGATATGTAATTCACTAACATTACACATTTGTAAGATTATACATATATATATATATATATATATATATCTATATATCTATATATATATATATATATATATATATATATATATATATAATATATATATATATATATATATATATATATATATATATATATATATATATATATATATATATATATACTACACACACACACACATGTGTGTGTCCTATACGTGATGCATGTATAAATTATATGTATAAAATATGCAAAGGGCCCATGATCAGGACACAAAGTGTTGCCAGTCGAAATGGAATATGTGGCCTTGTCTTTTAAAGTTAAATTTTTCCTGGGCCTTTCCATTTCATGGAATACTTAATATCTGGTGGAACATTACTCAAATATTGCACATCAGAACAATGTTACACAGATCACGATGTCCTCCATGATAGGGGAGTCCCGGAGAGTAAAAAGACAGGAGTCACTGCGATGTTCGACCTTTTCCTGATGAATGAAGGAGAAGAGCCGAGTGCAGAGAACTTCCGAATCATGAACTGTCTCCCCGTTTGTTTACAGTTTCTTTATATTTCTGTTTCAGAATGAAGAAGAAAGAATCGATATAAAAGTACTATGAGCGTTTATTGAAGGAATTCGTTTGATCGCGTGTGGGTGGTTGGGGGAGGGGGGTGGTGGGAGGGACGGGAAGATAAAATATGTTGTGGTCATGAACAGCTCATTCTTCAGTTTCAAGGTGAGAGCCAACACTCGTTTTTATTCCTAAGATTGATTGATTATTGATTGCTCGCTCTTTGCCGTTACAGTGTCACGGTTACTGATGTCTTTCTTTTGCATTAAGACGATTAATTTCTGTTGTATTGGGTCGCACAAGGATTGACTCATTACTTGTCAATTAACGAATAATACTTCGCATGATCTTTTCCCCTGTTTGGATTATCCAAGTATAATATATCATGGCTTCCAATTGCCACTCTGAAACAGCGGCATGAATTTTTGCTTCTTCATAATTATATTTGATATTTCTTTATCAATACCCTTTGCGTTTGGTCTTACGATTTATAACTCGACATTACTGAGAGAGAGAGAGAGAGAGAGAGAGAGAGAGAGAGAGAGAGAGAGAGAGAGAGTACTGCATCTAAATTGTCAAATACGCTGGTTACTTAAGCCTTAACGACAGTAACGGTATTCTGCTTCGAGCTTGAGTTCATTACAGAAACGGGTTCACTATTATTCTGGTCGCTGAAGGCGGTGGGGGGGGGGGGCGTTGGTTACAGTCCAGTAATTATTATGAGACATATTGACCAGTAATCAAGGTTGCTTCGCATAATAACATTCATCCATGGGACGCAATTATAGAGGACACAAAAGCATCATCGCTGTTTGTCGGTCTTTTCCTATTAACTTCCCCCCCCCCCCCCCCCCCCCCCCCCCCAGTAGTAGGGGTTATTTCGTCAGTGTATCTCAGGTGGTGCCTGTAGGCGTTACTAAAAGCTGTCCTGTATCGTTCCTTAAGGCCTGTCCACACGAGCGGGCCTGATCGGCGTGCTCCGGGGCTGACGGGCAAATTCTGGCGGGATACCCGTGTTTGTTGGCCACACGTGTGAGGCGATGGAGAGGTGGGCGTGCCCGACGATGCCAGGAGTGTGTTCAGTGCAGTACGATAAACATGGTGCCTACCACAAAGAAGATATTGTGTAGCATAATAATTGCTTTGTGTGTGATGAAATAGAAGAGAATATGGGTGCAAAGAATGGATTAGTAAAAGAAATGTATATGGTTAACATACGTCTGCCAGGGTCGAAGCTCAAACCATCGGGCACCACCATGGTGATTTAGCTACAAGACCCATCTGGCAATTTGACGGTTTGCCCGTCAAGTGTGCCCGTTAGCGGGAAGGTCGTCGATCAGGCCCGGTCGTGTGGACAGGCCTTTAGTTGCATTCACATTTTAGCCCTTACCTTGACCTCTGTTCCCACTCCCTTCCATTTCACTGTCCAACTCCTTTTTTTCTTTTTTTTTTTTTCTTTTTTTTTCTTTTTTTTACTGCCTTCAGCACTGATTGGCTTGAAAGCGCCCAATGTGCATGGCTTCGCAAGCCAAAATTTCCTTATATCACTCAATCAGTCAGTCAACCTATTACTTATCGTTACTTTTTTAGTGACATTCATGCCGCACAGTGATTTCAGAGCTAACTGCATTCAGTTTTCCGATTTGAATTTTGAGCTCAACAGCCTAAAGCAATTTGCACATCACGAGTCACATGGCGGCATTAATCACAATAATCGTTTTTTATATCGAGTTCGTCTCTTAGACTTCTTCGAACTCGTATATTCTTATCATAATTGTCAGTTTTATCGAGAATTTATCACCACCACCTCATACAATTCATTCATTCATAAAAGTCAAACAAGAAACCTAAAACAATTAAGAGAACAAATTACAATTCATAAAAAAGATTAATATTTTTTTAAAAAAAAATGTCATAATTTGCTCTGCCCTGAACACCTTCACCTAAAATATCGGCCAGCAAGCAAGCTCTACGTTTGTTTTCAAAATGAGAACACTCCACCACAGTATGCACCACAGTCAAATCCACATGACAGGTGGAACAGCGAGGAACCTGCCTATCCGCTCCACTCATCATTAGATACCCGTGAGTATATTTAATGTGGCCAATACGCAATCTAGCTAAAACTATCTCGGACCTTCTATCCATCCGGCTATGAGGCCAAGGTTGAACAGTAGGCCTAATCGACTTAAATTTAAGATTATTATCTAAAGTAGATCAGTGGGCCTGCCACTGGTCTCTTACAATAAAATCGAATGGTACTTTTAAAATCAGAAACAGGGGACGCCCAGGTTGGAAATGTGCCTAAGCCTAGTTGCAGCCTTAGCTGCAGCGTCGGCTAGCTCATTCCCAACAATTCCAAGGTGGGACGGAGCCAACAAAACCTAACAGAAAAACCTCTTCTATTAATTAAAAGATAAAACCAATCTTGTACTTCTTGCACTAAAGGGTGGCAAGAGACCAGGCTTCTAAGAGAGGATAAAACACTCAAAGAGTCGGTAAAAATGGTAAAAAACTTGTTAGTAAAAATACTATAAAAAATATATTTAAGAGCAGTCAAAACTGCCAGCAGTTCAGCTGTAAAAACAGAGAAATTAGATGGAAGCTTCTTTTTAATTATATTATCACTTGTCACTACATAGCAACCAACACCATCAGAACCCTTCGACCCATCAGTATATTTATGATGAGAATCACCGTGTTCGGAAGCATGATCCAAGAAATTTGCCCTCAACTGATCACCAGAACTGTTGCTCCTCCTGTCCCTAATTGGGCAGATCTCTAAGCATGGTCTAATCCAAGGAGGAAACTTTGAGGGCGAAATTTCAGCTACTGAAGTAGGTAGTAATCCCACCTCCCTGGCAGAGCTTGCTAGTCGAACTTCAAGCGGCTTTGGCAGTCTAGGTCTATTTGGGGCTCTATCAGTTGGTTCTCTAACGTACTTATAGCTGGGGTTCAGCTTTGACGTAAGTACTCTTGATATGCATCTCAAGTCTGATTACCTCCTACGGTTTTAGCAAAATGGTTAGCAGAACAACTGAGCCCCTTGTTGGGTACTTTTTCTGAGGTTCATCTTCTTCACTCGATAGATTTTATGGAATGTCTCAAGAAACTAGGAAACATTCAGTGTAAAATGATTAGTCTAGATGTGACAGCGCTTTTCACTAATGTTCCATTGGAATCTGTACTAGATAAGCTCAAGGAACAGTCGGATTTAGGTAACATTAGTTTTGCTATACCGACTGAACAACTCTTAGTTCTACTGTGCATCTCAGGGCCGTTTTTTAATAGGTTTTCGTTGATAAAATCTTTCCCACGCATCGGATATGGATCATTTTTTGAAAAAATAACTATTTGAAGCCAGGCGGCTTAATTGGCCAAATATGCACTGATGTCTAATGTTGATAATTAAGCACTTATCGGAGTAAATCACAGAAATTTCTAGGTAAACTTAGCTAAATTTAGTAAACACCCAGAGAGGCTAGTGAAACGTCATTACTGAAGGCCATCCCACTCATTGATACTATAGTATGACGTACTTTACTAGACACCCCGCCCATATACTTTAGGAATGAAGACTCAGATGTTTGGTAGAGTAGTAGTAAGAGTAGTAGTATACGGGAGGGAATTCTTGTTTTGTTTCACACACACAAACACCTACCCTACTGTCTCTCTCATCTTTCCGATGAATCATGTGTTTTAGGTAAAGTACAATAAAGGAATGGGCATAAAATGAGGATATTAATTCTGTAAGACAATTCCTTGACGCAGTTCACGTTTCCTTTAACTTGAAATATGCACCAAGTCTTACACATTCTCTGGGAAAACCATTTTTACCTTAGAGTTTTTGATGATTCAAAGTCTCAAAAATTCCGGTTCATATGTACCTGCTTCGACCTGCTAAATGAATGTAACATAACGCAAATGTTCTAATCTTAACTTCCTTAATGCATGATCAGTTCCATAATAAATCCAAAGTATTTAGTATATCATACAACTCTCCATTTATTATTCTGCGCTTGAAACAGACACTAATGTTGTCGTGGGCTTGTTGAGTGGTTTATCATGAGCCTATGTATTCCAGGTTTTATCTATGTCTATTTTTTTTTTGTTTTTTTTTTAACGGATTTGAAGTTATATACTGCAAATTCACGCAATACGAAAGCAGTCTAGCCGCCACGAGTAGAATTTGCT
>NC_061106.1:14870247-14900560 GCF_015104395.2 Macrobrachium nipponense
CTTTTTAAAATATTCCAAACTCACGACAACAATGGTGACGCATACCACCACCTTATCACCTATTTAACGGCCACAACAAGTATTTTGAGCTTTTTCGTATCTTCCTTCCTAGTCTAGGTTAGAAGAAAATCCATAAAATTCTTCATCTGTCGGCCTGATTGTTCAGGTAATTCCTCCGCCAGGGTAGAAGACAGCTACGTAGACCTTCCTCTCGCATTTGAGTCCGAGCTAGCACTCATGAAAGATTTCGCTCTCAACTTTCTTAGATTCTGGTTGAAAGGTTTTCGCGAAAAGCCACTTCAAACCTACACTGCTTAATATATCCCTTAACTGAGTTTTCATCCATTCGGAGTAGTGCCAGGGTAGTTTCTACGATAGCAACCCGAGAATGTGCATCTCAGAGCTGTAATTGATTATGACAGCCAAACGTTAAACCAGAATAGTCACAATACTCTATCCGTGCGGTCTATCATGCCTTCATATGACTTGACTTCGTCACTGCTAGGACAAAAAAAAAAAAAAAAAAAAAAAAAAAAGGAATTCGTACATACTTTTTGGAGACTCCTTAGGTCCTCGTCTGTCGAAAGATATCCCACAAATAAAGGGGTCGAAGGGCTTTTTTCCCAGAAAGATGCAGATGGTATCTGATCGCATTCCCAGGAATGGTTTTTCGTAATAGAATTCCATTTCGTTTGGCAAGAGTTGTGAAAAGCAGTATATGAAGCTGGCCAACTGCGAGAAGCTGTTAATAGCCATTTGCTCCACAGTGTTGTCTTGTGTAATCTTGAAGTGTCGCCACTCTCTGAAAGGCAGCACTAATGAAAAAATAATCTGAAACTGTTTCTATTCTCTTCAAAGCATTATCAATTACAGATGTTGCTTAAGTGATAAATTAATGGATTGTATAAGCATAATTAATAAAAACCTTATTACAAAAAGACGAATCGTGAAATTTAGACAGTAGATGGAATCTGACATGAAGTAATAAAGATCTGGCTCTAAAATAAATATCAGTGACCTTAGTTTTAAGTCGGATTCAGAACGTCTCTGGAACATAAGTATGATTAAGGATTTCCCAGCACTAGAATTTTATAAAGCAGTGCATAGACTGTTCATGATATCAATAATAAAGATGAGACGGATTTTCTCAATGTCGAAACTGGATTATGATTAAAGGTCCACACTAATATTATTGTGGATCCTTAACAATACTGATGGCTCTCTGAACCTTGAGGATTTCTACCTTTATTAGAATGCTACTTTTCCTTTATTATTCTACGCAGAAAGGGCAACAGGAAAGGACGAAAACCTGCCATACCTTCCGGAGGATGAATGAAGTGGATATGTTGGAACCCTTGGCGGTGCGCGTACTGTTTAAGGAACACGATTCCTTCGGGATGAAAACTGATGGAATTAGCTCTACTGGAGAAGAAACTCGCCAACACGCTGAAGAGCTCCAAGAGTTTCATCTCTGTCGAAAGGAACTTCCTCACTAGACCCGTATTCGTAAGGAGGCCCTGCCCTTAATCCTATTATCAGCTATTAATTAACAACAGTGATCATTAATGGCAGTGTCATAAGAAAACTTAATTTCCATTCAAGACTATTTGAGTGGCAGGACTGGGCGTTGCCGTTTGACGGGAATTGATGAAATTAATTAAGTTTAAAGCAGTCAACAAGCATCGACTGCCATTATCTGCATCGATCGCGGTCGTAAGGCTATCGGGGATGGCTTACGTCCGTCCAAAAACCCATCAATATCTCTATGACTATTCTTTATATTATTATTATTCCAAGGTAAAGAGGAAGACGTGGAAAAATATATCATACTTTTACACTGGATCATTTATGACTTCATTCTCGTTGCACTCTCCTCTCCTCGCGTTTGTCAGGACATGTGAGACTAATGGTACTTCTTTCAGCATATTCATACAGCTAATATGGCATTACCTGATCAAGAACTGGAATTTTGTTTTAAACGATTGAACACTCAGCTGGCCTCGGTAAATGGCCTTTATCGTCTAGAAATATGCTGTATAAATGAGTAAGTTCACCTCTTCGTGTAAGTACTAGGTTAGGGACATATGCCGCTAGGATAATTATGACCATTCATCCATTCCCAGATATTTGATTAATAATGAAGACATGAATAAAATAAATGCCATTAATATGTACGGATGTTTCGGTTACTTATTTATGAACATAGGAACTGTGTCTAGCATAATTTATTGACTACTCGTTCGGGCTGAACCAGCTCCAATAACACAAACGAGAGACTAATGTCATCAGTTGTCAATTCGACCAAATTAGTTCTGTAAGAGTTCAGTCAGAGATTGGGGTAGCTTATGTCAGCACGGATCCTTAGGTCCTCTTTCAACCTCATTTTTTTTTTTATCTGGTCATGGCACCGGCTTTGTTGTAAATCGTTATAGGGGATTATTACATATGCAATCTGAAACCACTTCCGTAGCGCAGATAATGTATACGGACGTAGCCATCTTACTGTCACCCAAAATTAAATGACCTAGCCCGAGGCGACGGCGAAAGACTTGTGACGTTTCTGATGGTTTTGTAATTCAGCCTCATTCGAAGTCTATGGTCACTCCATTCTAAAAGTGACTCTCTTATAACAATTATTACTTCGCAGTTCGCACATTGAATAGCCACATAATTTGAGAGCTTTTTAAACTGATGTGTAAAAGACTTAAAATCATTAATTATCTCTCTCTCTCTCTCTCTCTCTCTCTCTCCTTGACGTGAGCAACCTCGACCAAGAGCCTTCCCATTCCATGGGATGTGTCCCTGGACATTTAGAGGGCGTTAGTCCTTATCCATTTAAGCTTTTGTTTGCTTATGCGTGTTTTGTTTATCCCACGGGCTGTCACTTCAGGGGATTCGGACAAATCTGTATTTGGAGGATTTGTCTTAGATCACAGTTCGTTCGTTCAGTCCTTTGCTGAGAGTTTTGATTATGACGATGTTTGCCTATTTTCTTTTTCAGAGAAAAAGATGAGTGTGAGAGAATCAAGTGTGAATGATGATTAAAGCTGAGTAAAGAAAATGCGAGATCCAGTGTGAGTGATAATAACACGAATTGCACAAAGGACCAAAAAAAAAAAAAAATCGACTTCTCTCAGGAAATGAATTTCTGACGTAGGTTACTGCAATCGACTTCGTGTCTGACTTTATACTACAGGCCATTCAGCTAGACCAGAGGTGGTGGTGATAAATTCTCGACAAAACTGACAATTATGATAAGAATAATACGAGTTCGAAGAAGTCTAAGAAGAGACGAACTCGATATGAAAAAAAGATTATTGTGACTCGTGATATTGTGTAAATTGCTTTAGGCTGCTGAGCTCAAAATTCAAATAGGGAAACTGAATGCCGTTAGCTCTGAAATCACTGTACGACATGAATGTTACTTAATAAGTAACGATAAGTTAATAAGTTGATTGACTGACCGATTGATATATGGAAATTTGGCTTACGAAGCCATGCACTTGGGCCCTTTCAGCCAATCACCGCTGAAGACGGTAAAAAAAAAAAAAAATTGAGTTGGACAGTGAAATGGAAGGGAGGGGAACAGACTTCAAGGTAAGGACTAAAATGTGAATACAACTAAGGAACGATACAGACAGCTTTTAGTAACGCCTACAGGGCACCACCTGAGGTACACTGAAGGCACTAACCCCCTACTGGGAGAAGTTAATAGGAAAAGACCGACAAACAGCGATGATGCTTTGGTGTCCTCTATAATTCGTCCCATGGATGAAAGATATTATGCGAAGCAACCTTGATTACTGGTCAATATGTCTCATAATAATTACTGGACTAAAGTAACACTTCCCCTCCCCCTCCCTCACCCCAGCGCTTTAGCGACAATTTAGATACATTACATCTCTCTCTCTCTCTCTCTCTCTCTCTCTCTCTCTCTCTCTCTCAGTAATGTCGAGTTTGAAATCGTAGTCCTAAACGCAAAGTGATTTGATAAGAAATGTCAAATATAACTATGAAGCAAAAATTCATGTCACTGTTTCAGTGGCAATTGGAAGCCATGATATATTATACTTGGATAAATCCAAACAAGAGAAAAGATCATACTAAGTATTTTTCGTTAATTGACAAGTAATGAGTCAATCCTTGTGCGATCCAATACAACAGAAATTAATCGTCTTAATGCAAAAGAAAGACATCAGTAACCGTGACACTGTAACGGCAAAGAGCGAGCAAATCAATAATCAATCATCTTAGGAATATAAAAAAGACGATGTTGGCTCTCACCTTGAAACTGAAGAATGAGCTGTTCATGACCACAACATATTTTATCTTCTCGTCCCTCCCACCTCCCCCCCTCCCCCCCCACCACCCACACGCGATCAAAACAATTCCTTCAATAAAACGCTCATAGTACTTTTATATCGATTCTTTCTTCTTCATTCTGAAACAGAAATATAAAGAAACTGTAAACAAACGGGGAGAACAGTTCATGATTCGGAAGTTTCTCTGCACTCGGCTCTTCTCCTTCATTCATCAGGAAAAGGTCGAACATTCGAAGTGAACCTCCTGTCTTTTTTACTCTCCGGGACTCCCCTATCATGGAGGACATCGGTGATCTGTGTAACATTGTTCTGATGTGCAATATTTGAGTAATGTTACCGATATTAAGTATTCCATGAAAATGGAAAGGCCCAGGAAAAACTTTCAAAAGACAAGGCCACATATTCCCATTTCGACTGGCAACACTTTGTGTCCTGATCATTGGCCCTTTGCATATTTTACATATATATTTATACATGCATCATGTATAGGACACACATATGTGTGTGCATGTGTGTAGTATATATATATATATATATATATATATATATATATATATATATATATATATATATATATATTATATATAATCTTACAAGTGTGTAGTGTTAGTGAATTACATATCTGTCTTGCTTGGAGACAGACTGAGCTGTAGGGGCAGCTTTCTTGAGTGAAGGAATTTGATGCGTAAGTATTTTTAATCAAGAGACTGCTCGTCTTGTCGCCAAGACAGCTTGGGGTGTGTCAAGCATGTACATTCGTTTGTACGGATGATACAGGTCTAATCGATGAGGGCACTTGCGAAAGTCATATTCTTTTTGGTGAGAAAGAAAGAGGTCAGTTTGGTACACGCCAGGTGTCGGGAGAGAAAACCCCATCTAAAAGATGGGTTTTATTCCATGGTATTAGAGAAGGGATTCTCTAACCTGACTAATACAATGAAAGATTGACATCCTGGGTCTGGGAGTGAATTCTTAGTCAGGAGGGTAGAATGATAACTTACTAGTTTTCTTTGTGAGCAGACTTGAGTTTTCATCATTATGACTTATTTTATCATTTTGCTCTATTCTATATGCATCTGCTTTGGGTAATAAATAGTATAATTTTTTACTTAGGTGATCTTAATAGCCTAATGACATGTTTGCAGACAGAGGGCACCATTGACAACAGGTAAGGGTTTCCAATTTGGGTGGTTAGATATATATATATATATATATATATATATATATATATTATATATTATAATATATGTATATATATATATATATATATATATCTATATATATATATATACACACACACACACACAAACACATACGATCAGGTTCTTCCACATTAAGTTCAAAATCCCTATATCATATTAGCGGGTTATCGGCCTCGACACGCACGTAATTGCATGCCTGAATGCAAATGCCCTCTCCTCAGCAAATGCTATTACCCAGTAACAAGAGATATGACGCATTAGCATATTCGAACGGAACCTTCTAGGTTAAAATTTTATTTAGATAGATAACAAGGCGTACTGAAGACGGCCAGACAACGCCGGGACTCTCGTCTTATGGAGAAGAAAGAAAAATGAAGCAAAAAGCTTGATAATTAAAGAGCTGGTCGACTTGTCGTGATGGTCACATTGAGAAGCACTTACTTTTACAGTGAAAAACCGGACTCCGTTCTCACACCCAGTTCCATAATCTGGAGTGCAACTTAGCTTTTGAACTGCCTTATCAAAGAAATGAACTGCTTTATCAAAGAAATTTGCTTTAATACATTTTAATTAATAATAATAATGATAATAAAAATAATAATAATAATAATAATAATAACAATAATAATATTAATATTAATAATAGTATCTAAAGTTCATAATCTCTGTCGATCACAGTACACCTAAGGTGCAATGATTTATACATAAAAGTACTGAAATACACATCGAGGATGATTTTGACTGAATAATGCCTACTTTATTTCTTTACTTGTTCTCCTAAATACAGTCCATTCGACCAGTTTAATCAAAACATCAGCTTCAGGTAATATTTTGTAATGTTTGCACGTAACATTTTTTAAAGATTATTACATCGATACGCGTGATATATATATATTATATATATATAGATATATATATATATATTATATATATATATATATATATATATATATATATATATATATATATATATATGTTATATTACGTATATATATGTATATTATTATTAATATATACAAAATTACTTGTATTTTAATTGAAGCTTAGACATAAATGCTGAATACTAAAATCCAAGACCCTCTCCTAGCAGAAATTAGCTAGTGGACAGAGAGGGACCAGAGCCCACTGGCAAATTTGATCTCGATTACAAGGACGATCAAAGCTGCCAAGTGACCGAGGAGGAGGAAATAGAAAGCCGTGCTTGCTTGCAGGAGGCTTATCGGAGATCTGTCGACGTCTTGAGAGTCTCCAAGTTTAGGCATCCACTTCTTTTCCAGTCTGTCAATGATTCCAGCTTCCACGATCTTTCTCATCCTGGAAAGTTAAAGAGTATCAATCATCCACTAGTCTTGGGCTGCTCTAGTTTTCCATGCGCGGAAATAGTACATATTTTTAGATTATTTGCTTTCTAGTTTTGTAGATTTCTCTCTCACTGGAGAATCTTTTAAAACTAATTTCAAACAATGATAGGACTAAAAGGGCACTTATTAAATTCATGGAAGATTTTCTTTAATGAGGCTCATTTTGCCGTTCTTTTTCCATACTGAATATTATAAAGACCTCAGCCCCTAGCCTTTCTTTCGTGCTTCCATTGGGTTCAATTTTCCGTTTCGAGGATTAATTAAGTCTTTAGGAACACCAGCTGGTCGCTCGTATAGCGGTTGGTGTTTGGGTAGTCTACTCGGATGTCGAGAGATTGCGCTTGCCCTTGGGCGACAAAAATTCGTAGGCTCATTACTAAGGTCAGTTACTACTGCAGTGTGGGTTCTGTGGTGGTGGGTTGGAGATACCTGGCTGACTTTCGCCAGAGCACCTTAAGGTGGTGGAGAACTGAAACCAACAACTTTTAACTTTTTTAATCCATTGCTTAGATGCAAAAGACTGTTACTATAGTTCAGACCAAGATACTTATCAGCTTTTCCAATACATATAAGAATTAGTGTTTAACAAAAGAGAATTAGTGTTTAACAAAAGCTCTTAGACAAGTAGACGTCATGATATGACACAAGATCTTCACAAATGCGAAGGACATGGTAGATTTTTTTTCTTTCTTTTCTGAGGATGCAAAGTAACCTAATGCAGAAGCCAGATACTGTAACATCTTATCCATGTCCAGAGAACTTAGAAAAATGTGTTCTTTTCATGGCAAGTTTAAAGTATCCTGAACAAAAATATTATCACAACTTCATAAGTGCAAGGCTGAAATACAACATGGAAGTAGATGGAGAAGAGAAGAGAAACGAACCAAAGCAGTTTTTTAGTAGAGTAGTTCAGTTCCATCAAGTTACGAGTCACTAAAATATAAGCTCCCATAACCTGTTATTGGCACATGAAAATTTGTTAGCTAGAATTAAGCAACGCTTTGGATTAAGGGCTATGATATAATACCACTAAGGATGTGGGAAGGCTCAGATACTCTGTATCGACAATGAGTGACATATGAAACAGTTTGGTAAAAGGCTGAAATGAAGTTTTCTAAAGGGAGGAAAAAGACCACAAGCAGTAAATTAAATTCATAAAGCCTAATGTTAGACTATCAAATTTCTTTGGGTTCGAGTCACTAGGAGGATTTTCCATAAAGGAAACCGCATAGATGGTCTGAAAAAAAGGCAATTTGAAACGAGGTCTTTTAGTCCAGTGTGAAATTCAATGAGTTAGTTGTATTGAAGATTGGATCAACTAGACATAGAATATTGTTATTTTCACCCTTCTTTGTGTAAATAAACAGTAAACTATTTCCATATTTAAAACATTATTAGTACGAAGAATACTCACTGAAGTCGAAATATACCCGTTAGTGGAGAATCCTTCTGAACGGCCATAAATCTCTGAGAGACGAAGTAATTGCCTGGTAATAAAACAACTTTGCACGGCAAGGTTCTTGACACTAGGTAGGTACGACCGATCGTGATGGCATGCTGTTCTGTGCATAAGCGTTTGAAAAGCTCTTCAATGCTGGGGCTCAGATTCTTAAGATCAGCCAAAACTATCTCGTCCCATATATGCCTGTAAAGTGAAATCGGTGACGACTGCAACAAAGGAAAAAAAAATTGATGAGAAAACGCATGAGATCTGCAGTATTTTTTTTTTCTTACAATAAAAAGGCACTCGAAAGCTGCTGTCACAAGGGCATCATTTTGGACATCTTTTGGCTTCTTCCCATTGTAGTTTGCACCAAGAACTTTCACGCAGCCAAAGAAAGGCACATTTGCTTAGGCTAGAATAATACTTATACTAATTCAATCAAGATCAAGGAAGCATTAATGACCTAAATTAGCAACTTAATATTATATACCATCTAGAATCAAAGTTTTCCTTTAATGACTTCATAGGCATAAATATTTGACAGCTTTAAAAATCAACTATGTCTATAACATGTAGGTTAGCATGTGCTAGCCATTTCAACAGAAAACTGGAAATTATTCTCCAAACCTTATGCTTGAAATGATAAACATATTTAACAGGTAGATTATGTCAAGTTTATTACACTACTGAATCTATGTAAGTAATCCCCTTGTGCCATCAACAGGACTGCTTTTGGTCATAGCAATTTAGCCCTTGGGAAACTCATCCTCAAGTACTCAGGAACTCCTAAATGACACAAACACGTATTGTAAATGAACTGAGGTGGGGGTGTCACCCGACGATTTTGTTGAACATAATTCTACCAGTAAGGACACCAAATAGGGGCTCGGTTTATCTTAAATAGAGGCCGTCTTATTTCCTTCGTAAACAGAGGTTTTCCTATTTTCATTCTGCAAAGCAAGAGTAAAAATACATTTGCATTGTAAAGGTTAAGATTTCACTGGTTTTTGATAGATAAGGTTAGAGAACGGTAGCTAACATCAAAATTTAAGGTTACTCAACTCATCTTAGGAACCTTCACTCCTCGAATTTATTATATAAAGGAACAGCTATTAAAGACTAGACATATTTCTGTTGGCCCTATTCAGTTTGTACCACTTTCAGTATTAAGCAAATGTGCAGGAAAGTCATCCCAAGATGTTGACATCACTTGTGATTAATACAAAAGCATTGGAGGAATGAGTTTTCTCGCTGTGTAATCCTGTCAGTTGATGGGTTATCATTTTCACTAGTGATTATAGAAATATATTTCTCTCGCTTCATATCCATCTATTTCTCTCTCCCCGCCCCCCTCTCTCTCTATAGTTATATAAGCATAATCTTAAAAGTTTCAATTTTCCATTACCTTGAATTCGTCCTCCATCCCAGTTCCACCTACAAGCCCGAAGGAGTGGGTTCTGGCTTCATACATCGTTCTCAGGTCGGTGAACGGCAGGTAGTTCATATCCAAAGTCAGTGAGGAGATGAGGAAGCTGCTGTAGTAAGCATACAGGATCATGGTTGTCAGGTACAACGTCATCAGGAGGAATCTGGGGAATGTGATCACTGTGGATACAGTCTTCTGCAGAGGAAAGCATTTACTGTATATATTGTGGCTTTTTTGGCTTAAGAAATTTTGTTCATCTTCATCCAACTTTGGCCCTGTGATATTTGTTTATGATGATTATTGAAGAAATTTACTTACCGTTTCATGAGAATTCTACTGACCTGCATTGCAGAATGCTGCTACAATCAGCCATATAAGTTCAGACAGAGGCATCCCTTCCTGGTAAGGTGAGTGTCTGAACACAAAGAGTAGACATATGCACATTATTATTCCAAATAACATGACCAATAACCAGACTGGCCAAGTGAATTCTCTGGTGTAGCTGTTTCTAGCATTCTCGACGGCTGGGACATATTTTATCACCAAAACGTATCTGTACAGGATAGTCACAAGGATTCTTATTTTTGGGTGCTTTTGGTACCCTGTCTATTTTTTTTCTTTTTTTCATGACTGAACGAAGCATTTCGGCTGTTATTTGTGTCAGATGAGTCACTTTTGTCTGAAATACTTGCCTTACACTGGGTTTCTGATCATTTAACTATCAATGATTTGTAATTTTGATTTTACACATCTTTGGGAGATACTTCCCTTACATGTAGGTGTCTACAGATCTGTTGGTATCCCCTGATTGATGATCCTAGTTTTAGTACTAAATTTGCACTTCTCATTCTCTTTGGCAGTTTTTAAGCAGTTTGATATTCCCACATGGTTATAATAGTAATTTTTGCTTGCAGTATTAAATCAATAAACTGAATCGTGGGCCTGCAATTTATTCAAGAAACAGAATGGAAGATATTTCAAACAAATATGCTTTCCCTCAGGACAATCTATCTCAGCTTACCTTGTCATTCTTTTAGCCATGACTTGATTTTACTATCCTTAAATTGTCCTTGGACTGGAATTCTGCAACAGTTCCATATTCCAGGGTTTTGGGGCCTTGGGACCTTGACTTTTCTCCACTGCTCACATTACAGTAGGGTTCCCAAACACAGATGATAGTGACATTTTATACAAAAGATACAAAAATGCACAAGATGATTTAGGCAGAAAGTTTTTGATGGATCAATACAGATGAAGCAACTAAATAAAAAAAAAATCGAAATAAACAGGTGAACCAGATAGTCAAGACTAAATCTTCAGAAACAGGTGACCAAAGAGTCAAGGGTTACTGCAGAAACAAGTGAACCAAAGACTAGAGAAACAGGCTAACCAAATAGTCAAGAATAACTCTAAAGAAACAGATGAACCACATTGCTAAGTGTAATTCTAAAAAAGCAGATGAACCAGAGTCAGTTATAACTTCAGAAACCATTTGAACCAAATAATCAAGAATAACTACAGAAACAGGTGAACCAAACAGCCAAGAAACAGGTGAACCCCATAGTCAAGACTAACCCTGCAGAAAAAAGTGAATCAGACGATAAAGAGTACCTGTAGTGACTAGTGCCATTTCTCAAGTTCTCTAAACTTATATTGTTGCTCATGTCTGTATACATAACTATTTGCTGCCTTGCTGAAGTGAAGAATACTGACTTACCCTCCAGTCCGCAACCCGTATGGGAAGTCAGCAGCTTAGCTTAGCACCTTGCATATGTGTGATCCATGTTTGCGACAGCTATATCTGCTTGATCCTCCACTAGATCCCCAAACATCCCCGTTCATTTCCCGTCACGGAGGCTCCCCCACATGTGGTCGGCAACCATGAAACAACGAGGTCTGGACGATTGGAAAACAGTTCACTTCTAGACTTCATGAAGTATGAAAGGCCTATTTGATATAGTTATTTTCCAGTAACAAAAATCCTACAAGGACTTGACTGACATCAAAAGGAGTGAATTAGTGCTAATGCCGACTGATAAATGTAAATGAAATACTCTTGCTGATGAATTATCATACAGTTAAAAAAAAAACTCAAGTGTTTGTTGTTATAAATTATTAGGATCAGTATCCAGAATGTCTTTGACTAATTTCAGCATGCAAGAATTTTGTTTTAGATACATACGTGAAGTTCAGTGTTTGTCTCAAGATGTGGAATACATCTCCAATTACTCCATGAAAACTTTCTACTAGTACAGTGCCATCTCTACTCTCGTTAGAAAACATCACATGTGGATAGTCCTGAAATGAGAAATATTGTAATAATACTCATTTAAAAGAGTGGCTGCTTGGATGCAATTGAGGTTATATTTCAGTTTCTCAGTTTCTCAAATAAGTTTCTTTGTAGCAGCAAGTAAATGTATTATAACAGCTGTCAACAGTTCCCATTGAAGGATGGCAAGGGCCTTCTTATATTGAAGGTGTCGATAGTCAATGGCACTGTCTAAGATTTTTGTGCTCCTTTCAATCTGCTGAAATTAGGAGCCTCTGCCGTGTTGTTTCATGTAGTGCTGTTAACTACCCCTATGTGCAAGTGGACAGTGATCCTCTTGGAGAGGAGAAGCCTAGTCAAACCAATATAGGAATAGTGGCATCCATTCTCAGGGCATGGTATGGGGGTAAAGCTCGCCTGTCCTCTTCATGGAATCATCACTAATGATGGAGCTGTTCCTCATGAGGTAGTGGGTAGTCTTGCTATCTTTATTGTAGATGGGCGGTGGTGATGTTCTTCATGGTTGCCTTGTCTTTCTTATACTTGGTGTTCGTGTAGCACCAAGAGAACAATGTAATGGTTCTCTCATTCTCGCAGAGAGCCTGGTTCTCCTAATGAGAGTAATTTCATCACTTCGGCAACCTGACAGCCAGAGTACTCATTGTCCATCAAGGTTTGAGCCATGTGATCAAGCTCATTGGAAGGGTATTCCAGTAAAAACCATGTGATAGGGCACAAGAAATGTATGTGTTCATGGCTGAGGATTTGAGTTTTTCCAGACGTTCTCTACTGCCACTGAGGCAGAGCTCAGTTTTGGCTTACGTTGGATGTGTATGTGAATGCCTTGAAGAGAGCTGGCAACATAGATGTTCAACAAGGCGATGGTGACATCCACACTTTGAAAGAGATAATGGATTCCTCCTCAAAGGTGCACCTAAATGCTTTAAGTTAATTTTTGTTGGTGACATTTATGAAGTTGTCATCGATGTACCAAATATATGCAGCTGGTCTGGAAATCCTGATGAAGACACACTGCTTGACAACTCCCATACAAAAGTTGGCAAATGCCACACCAAAACCTTGGGAGAACCCACAGCTACTCCATCAATCTGTATTGAGATTTGGCGAAAAGGCCTTCTTAGTATAGATCTTGAGCAGGTGCCATAGGGAACCTCGTGATGTAGCAAAACTTTAGGGATCTCCATGTATGTCATTGAGTTTCCATTGGTGATCCTCTCAGCGAATCAGGACGAAGGTGGCTTTATTATCTATTGTTCTTGCATCTTTTTTTACCAATGGTCATCTGACTTAAGTTGAATTATCTTTAGAAACATCACTATTTATGGTACTTTGGATGAAATCTTAAATTATTCAGCAGGTGGAAGATCTGGAAAAGTATACTGTTTGACATATGAGCTTTATACATACACACACACACACACACACACACACACACACATATCTATATATATATATATATATGTATATATATATATATATATATATATATATATATATATATATATATATGTAGGAATATGTATATATATATATTGTTCTGAACTGCTTGTTCACATCCTAGAAAATTATCGTATAACACTAAAAAATTGGCCTTGAATGGAGGAACGAGATATCACAACAAAGAAAAGAGAAAAAAAACTATGGGAGAAGGCTGATATTACTGAGGAAGGAGGAATTTAATCATAAAGCTTGACTTTAGTTTTAAATGCACTTTATTTTCATTAATTTACATAGCTCCAGGAACTAATAAGGTGGTTGATTGTCGATCCACCGGAAACACCTGGCTGGGGGCAACTAGACCCGGCGTTCAGAATTTTGCGCAAATGGGTTATTGAAAATGCAAGGTTTACTCCAAAGGGTTCCCAAGTTCTCCCACAATCAGTTACAGTGTTAGTCTGCAAGGAGATAGTATCCTAGCATAAGACAGGGGCACACGTGGGTGAGCATTATACCCTACTTTCTTTCAATCAAATGTTTACAGGCCACTCAGGGGGAATGAAAATGACTGGGAATGTACACAGAGAGAACTATTTCATTGCTTGAATTAACTAGGGGATGTTTACTAGTATCACAAGGGGAGCAATCACAGCATTGAACCGAGATTGGGGGATGAGAAGCTAAACAAAGGATGGGGGAAAGTCGCCTTGAAAGAATGGAAATGAAATACAAACAAAAGGCAAAACAATTCCCTGGTTGAACTGGAATTTACTCTCACAGTATCTGGAAATCATGGGCTTGGTAGTCTTCTTATCTGCTGATATTTCTGTACATTATGGAAGTATAGTAATACTTGGGACTTCCCCAGAGGAGGCAGGGGGAGCAGAAGGGGTGAACTGGTGTCTGCAGGGCAATGTCTAAGGCGGTTCTGAGGACGAACTGCTGTGTCCCTACCCTTTTAAGACTTCTCCCGGTAAGCACCGCCCAATCCCTGTGGGGGGTAAATGCCGGACAGCCAATGGGAGCAGAGATAGCTTTCTAGAGAATGGAGGCTTTCTGTTCAAAAGGGCGACTTGCATATAGACAAGGATGAATGAATCTTGTTATAAGAAATCTTAACTTTCCTTGGTTCTGGCTTAAATCTTAACCCTTTCATGTCCAACTGACGTAAAAGTACGTAAAAATACTATATCCCCTATCTATCCAACTGACGTAGCGGTACGTAAAATTTACCGAAATTTTTAGTACGTGTGGTAGGGGCATTTTTTTTATATTTTCGGACAAGTAGCGATATCCATAGGCTAGATCATACCTTGGGCCGTGTATCTCGGGTATCAATACGCCAGCAAAGTAGTTTCTGTACTGCGCATGCTCAAATCCCTGGCGTAGTAAAATTCTCACAATGAAATCAGCTGATCGCACCTACACTTCCCTCTCAGTGACCCCAAAGCCATTTTTCTTAACTCTCCCTTTATTCTTCAACTTTTCTTCTACATTTTCGTATATTTACAAAGTAATTTCTATGAAAAATAACCGAGATAGGGCTCTTCAAAAAATTGTTATTCTAGCAATAAATGTTGACAACGGTAAAATTTTTTTCGTTTCGATCATTTATAACGTCAACATGAAACTGTTTGCCGTATCCAAAAGTCATTTCTTTTTCTTGACCTTCCCTTATTCTTCAACGCTTCCTCTACATTTTCGTATATTTACAAAGGAATTTCAATGAAAAATAACCGAGATAGGGCTCTCTTCAAAAAAAAAAAAAATTCTAGCGATAATCTCACTATGCGCCCGGCAGAGCGCTATGTTTCTTATCCTCTTTTCTATCGATTTTTTCACCGGCTGGACTTATTTGTTTTCTATTTATTTATATGTCAATATTTAGGGTATTTTATTGGCTTTCTCATAAAAAATAATTAATTCACCTGACTTTCATTGTTTTTGGGTTAGGAACGAAAATATAAAAAAAAGTAAAGATTTTTTTTGTTTTTTTGTTAAATAACTCACATTTTTTGTTTTCGTATTTAGAGGGCTGGGACTCTTATTCTGACTATTCCCCATAAAATACTAACATTTAGAAAAAAAGGACAGCAAAATGAACGTTGTTGGCATAAAATTTATATTTTTGCTGAATTTTCAAAATGATAATTTTTTCGCACTGTCAAGCGCTCCCAGACACCTCGGATATCTGGGGACACAGCACTCAAAACTAAGCGGATATGAAAGAGTTAAACAATATGTATATGTGTGTATAAACATATTATATATATATATCTATATATATATATATATAGATATATATATATCTATATATATATATCTATATATATATATAAATAATATTATATAATGTCCCTAGTATTGCGACATCAAATGAGTGATACTTTCTTAATGATTATGTCAATCAACGTCACGTCTGGTTCTTACTTTGCCCCACGTATCACCCCTAATCTGATTTCTTGATACCATAGTCCCAGCAAGGAAATCTTTGCCTGATTGTTTTCTATCACTCCTTCAGGTTGGTGTTCGTACCACTCATTACTGCAAGGTAGCTGGTGTTTCTTGCACAGGCTCCAGTGGAGGGCTTTTGTTACTGAATCATGCCTCTTTTTGTACTGGTTTTGTGCAAGTGCCAGACATTCGCTTGTTATGTGGTTTATGGTTTCATTTTTCGTATTGCACTTCCTACATATGGGAGAGATGTTATTTCCATCTATCGTTCTCTGGACACATCTGGTTCTTAGGGCCTGATCTTGTGCTGCTGTTATCATTCCTTCAGTTTCATTCTTGAGCTCTCCCCTCTGTAGCCATTGCCACGTGTCATCGCTGGCTAGTTCTTTAGTTTGTCTCATGTATTGTCCGTGAATTGGTTCGTTATGCCAGTCCTCTGTTCTGCTTGTCCTTTCTCTCCTGTCTGTATATTTCTGGGTCTTCGTGTACTTTTATCAGTCTTTCTTCCTTCCATGCACTCTTGAGCCACTCGTCTCCACTGTCTTTCATATGGTTGCCCCAGTTCTCTGTTTTCGATGTTTGATGCAGTCCTATATACTTAGTAGTCCCCTCCCTCCTTCCTTTCGTGTTATGTATAGTCTGTCCGTATTTGCTCTTGGGTGTAGTGCTTTGTGTATTGTCATTAATGTTTTCCTCGTTTTCTGGTACATGCTGCGGAGTTCTGCCTTTGTCCATTCCACTATTCCTGCACTGTATCTGATTACTGGCATTCCCCATGTGTTTATGGCTTTTATCATATTTCCAGCGTTGAGTTTTGACTTGAGTATTGCCTTGAGTCTCTGCATATATTCTTTCCTGATCGTGTCCTTCATCTCTTGATGTTTTATATCCCCTCCTTCCATTATTAACAGGTATTTGTATCCCATCTCATCTATGTGTTTGATGTTGTTCCCATCAGGTAGCTTTATCCCTTCAGTCCTTGTTACTTTGCCCTTTTGTATGTTGACTAAGGCACATATTTCTATTCCAAACTCCATCCTGATGTCCCCAGATACAATCCTTACAGTCTGGATTAGGGTATCTATTTCCTTGATGCTCTTACCATACAGCTTGATGTCCATGAACATGAGATGGTTAATTCTGTTGCCTCTTTTCTTGAGTTGGTACCCAGCATCCATCTTCTGCAGTACTTTTGTCTTGGGAATCATGGCTGCTACGAAGAGTAGTGGGGACAGTGAGTCGCCCTGGAAGATCCCTCTCCTGATATTAACCTCTGCTAGTCTTATTCCAGAGCTAGTAAGTATTGTATTCCAGTTGCTCATTGTATTTTTGAGGAAGCTGCAATGTTTTCCTCTGCCCCATATATTTTCAGGTATTCTGTTAGCCATGTGTGTAGTACCATGTCGAAGGCTTTCTTATGGTCTATCCATGCCATGCGTAGGTTGGTTTTCCTTCTCTTGCTGTTCATCATTACCATTTTGTCAATCAGGAGCTGGTCTTTTGTGCCCCTACACTTCCCTCTGCAGCCTTTCTGTTGGTGGGGGATGGTGTTTGTATTCTCTAGGTAGTTGTATAGCCTTTCGCTGATGATACTTATTAGTAACTTCCACATTATTGGTAAGCAGGTGATAGGCCTGTAGTTACTGGCTATATTTCCCTTACTCTTGTCTTTCTGGACTAAGGATGTTCTTCCTGTGGCCATCCATTTGGGCGCATGGTGATTTGTGATACAATGCTGGAGTTGTTCTGGTATTCTTGGGTGTAAGGCCTTGAAGTTTTTGAGCCAGTATCCATGGACTTCATTCGGGACCTGGGGCTTTCCAGTTGGGCATTTTCTTAAGTTGGTGTCTGACTGTGTCTGTCATGATGTCAGTGAATCTTTGTTTTATTCTCCGTTTCTTCAGCCTTGACTTCCTGGAGCCATGTTGCATGTTTGTTGTGTGATACCGGGTTGCTCCAGATGTTTTCCCAGAGTCTCTTACTTGGTTCGGCTTCAGGAATTTCATGGTGGTTGTCTTCCCCTGTTAGTTGGCTGTATAGTCTTTTCTGTTTGGTTCCAAATAGTTTGTTCTGTTGGTATCCCTTATTCCTGTTCATGTACCGTTGGACCTTATGTGCTTTGGCCTTAAGCCTCTGTTTTACATCTTCTGTTGTGTTGTTTAGTCCCCTCTCCTGTACTTTGTATTTCTCGTTCAGTTACTCCCTTTTTTTCTTGCTTCTTAGCCTTTTTTCTGCCATCTCTTTCAGTTTACTCTAGTCAGATCTCATCACCATAATTTGCTTTTCCAGGCGCCTTTTCCAAGGCGGTTGCTGTTTTGGTTTCTGTTGGGTTGTTGTGCTGGTGGTGCTGGTGTTCGTATCCCCATCAGTTCTGCTACTAATCTTGCTCCTGCATATGTCAAGTTATTTGTTTCTGTGATACTGGTGGTGTGTATTGGTCTCATTATTTTATTGACCTCACTTGTTTTCTCCCTTAATTTCTTGGTGTTGTAGGCTTTCATGGCGGGGATCTTTGTTCTCTCTGTATCTGGCTTCATCCATTGTCTGATCTTTTCTACCCATTCCGTCCTCTCTGTTACTTTGTCGGTATTTCTTCGTATGTCGTTGTTTGATACCTCATCATCCCTTCTCATCTTCTTTGGCATCTTCTCTCAGTTCGTCTTCTTGTAATTCGTTGCCGTGTGTCATTTCCCTTTCCAATTCCTCTCTTTCTGTTGGGAGAGCCAGTTCTTTTTCTTTGTGTTCTTTTCTTGGTCTGCCAGCCTCTGCTCTGTTTGGGGGGTGTTATTCCTCTCATTCCAGATGTTGACCAACCTTCTTATATATCTTATCTCCATCGGGTTGCTTCTGATGTAGCATCTCCATATTTCCTTTTTTTCTTCTCTTGTCCATTTCTTCTTCTGGTTTGCTTCTGTAGCTCCAGTCTCTGGTTGTTGGTTACTGTCGTTGTGGTGGTCAGTTGCTGGATGACGACCTCCAAGTACCTGACCGTCTTCCCCTTCAATTGGGCTAAATACCTGGCTGCCGGACGAAGCTCCTCTGTTGCCAGAGGTTCCATTTACGTCGTTGTCATTTAATCCTTCATTTCTTTCCATCATTGCTGAGTTTTAGCTATTTAACCCATAGATGGACCCTACCACATCAGGAATTTACAGCTGCGTAGACTGAGGAAATTATGGTAAAGATCCTTTCCCAAAGAATCAACGCCGAGGAGAGCGGTCACCCATCCAATGACTGACCAGTCCCAATGTTGCTTAACCAGTCAATTTACGGCCTAACCCACTTTGCCACGGCGCCACATATTATTATTATTATTATTATTATTATTATTATTATTATTATTATTATTTTGGTACATGATAGAGCCGATTCTCTTCTCACTGTTTATTGAGCTAAAAACCTATCTTTACAATCGAGCGGTCAGTCGCTCGGAGGATTTTCTCCTTCATCAGTACTTTAGTTTTGACCTAAAAGTAACAGAAAAATTATTTTAAAAACTTATCTGAGTTTAAATGTTTCATGATAAATTCATGCAACTAGAGCATAGTCTGGCATCTAGTCCTGAATCAATATTTACACTATCTTCGATCGAGCGACGTGATTTGAGGATCAACATCCATTTTTCAGGAAAAAAAATTATTTATTTTCCTCATTACATATACCGATCAATACCCTCTTTCCGATCAAGATATATACTTGCTTAGTTTGTTATTTTTAATTATAGTTACGTTATAAAATGATTGTGGGAATTACGTTTTTATTCCAAAAGTAAACAGAAACAGAAGATCATTAGAACAAGAACGCTGACCTGGTTCGTTGTGCAACGGAGAACAAGACCGGACAGATCCCTCCTCCTCTCCCAGGGCTCTCTCGAGAAAAGTGGAGTCCTAGGAAGAGGTCGGAGCTGTCCTTTCAACCGACTTTTCTCTGTCGTTGGACTCTGGGCTTAGCAACACTCTTGTGGAAGGCCTCCACTGCTCGGCTGACCACCTTCCAAGGAAGGATTTCTTCGGAGTCAAGTGTGATGCTGCTTTGTATATGTCCCACAAGTCCACTTCAATCGACTTTGAGTCTTTGTTGTCATTTATTATTGCAAACACAGCCTAGTCATAGTGTAATGAATATGTTGTTGTACGTTAGTAGTAACTCATATAATTTTTTTGTGAGGTTTTTTTTCTCGTCCGAAAAGAGTAGATTATGGTTTTCGAGTTATTCTAAGTTATTCCAAAACAGCAATTTGGGAAATGCACTTTACCGATTGCAATACAAAGTTTGTTCAAATGTGTGCAGTCAATTTCAAGTCGATCATTATTAGCTCCACAACTAGTTATATAATGAAATTAGTCTATAAGGCATTGGCTGAAAATTCAGTGAACTGTAGAAAGGCAACTAATAAGGGCGAAAAGTTATTTCTTGTCCATGAAAGTTGATTATAAAACAAGTCAAAGGTAAAGAAATAAATGCATCTTTGGATGACGATCATTACCTTATTGTCAAGCGGTAGGTCAAGTTCACTGACGGATGAGATCATTTTGTCACTCGAGACGATTAACCAAGAAGATTGGCGATGCGCCTTTGAATCGAAGACCTGGAAATTAAAACGATTCATCGATATCTATATAAATAAATGTATATGTATGCACATATGTATACACATACAAATACATATGTATACACACACACACATATATATATCTATATATATAATATATATATTATATATATTACTATATATATATATATATATACATATATATATATATATAATATATTACCCATATACATACAAAATTACTTTATGACGTTACCCTGTGTAAAATGTATGAAACATATTAGATTGTATTTTTTTTTAATGATTCTGCAACTAACTATATCTGATTGTAGTATAACCATATACATACAAGAAATATTGGATGATGGTATTACAATGTCAGTTTTGTAAAATGTCTCTCAGATTTCACGATTATGAAAAGTGTTGTAGATTTCTCTTAATATGACGTAATACCATGAAAAGTGACGTCGTTTAGTGTCATGCGATTTTTTTTTTAAACGGGTTGGAGAGAGAGGAGAGAGGGATTACGGCGATGATCATGCGGTCTTTTTAGACATATGTTGCTCTGTCTTCAATCAAGTCATGAGTTATAAACGATTGCATCATCCAGTTTTGGTCACTTTATAACATACGTAGTACATTATTTTGTTTTGTCACTACTGCAACAAAAAGTAAGAGAAATTCATATGTACATTTTGAAGACTTCTGAGGTCCTCGTCTGTCAACAGCCATCCCACGAACAAAGGCGACGAAGCGCTTCTTTTCCAAAAAGATGCAGATGGTATCTGGTCGTATTCCCTGGAATGATTCTTCTTAATAGA
The DNA here is from genome assembly GCF_015104395.2 of Macrobrachium nipponense. Lineage (NCBI taxonomy): Eukaryota > Metazoa > Arthropoda > Malacostraca > Decapoda > Palaemonidae > Macrobrachium > Macrobrachium nipponense. Next base: position 14,891,557 of record NC_061106.1, read on the forward strand.
AGAATTCCATTTCGTTTTGCAGGAGTTATGAAACGCAGTATAAAAAGCTGGCGAACTGCGAGAGGCTGTTAATAGCCATTTGCTCTGCGATGTTTGCTTGAGTAATCTTGAAGTGTCGCAACTCTCTGAAAGACGCCATGACAGTAATCAGGTAAAAAAATTGAAACTTTCTATTTCCTACAAAGCATTATCAATTATAAACATATGTGTATATTCTGTGCAGAAAAGACCACATTGAATAAGACTTTAATCACTCTACATACTTTCTTATTTCTTGTAAAAAAATAAAAAAAAATCTTACCTTCCAAGGGATGAATGAAGTGAACGTGCTGGAACCCTTGTCGCTGAGCGTACTCCTTAACGAACATTATTGCTTCCGGGTGAAAGCTAACGGAATCTGCTCCACACACACTCGCCAACACGCTGAAAAGCTCCAAGAGCTTCATCTTCGTAGAAAGGAGCTTCTACACTGGCTCCGTATCCGTAAACAGGCCTTGCTTTTGACCCTGTCACCATCTCTAGACAAAAAAAAGTCATCAATAATGCCAATGTTGTCTGAAACATTATTTTCTTCTTAGAACTATTTGGGTGTCAGGACTGGGCGTTGCCGTCGGGCGACAATTATTGAAAAAATGTAAAATTCCCAACGAGAGTTGACCGCCTTTGACTGCATCGATTGCACCAGACGGCCATTCTGGCAAAACTTACGTCCGTCCAAAATCCCATCAATACCGTTATGACTGTTCTTTATTTTATTAATTCCAAGCTAAAGAGGAACAAGCAGAAAAAATATACCATTCTTTAACACTGGATCATTTACGACTTCCTTTCTCGCTGAACGTCTCCTCGCCTTCCGTTTTATAGGACAAGTGAGACTAATGGTTAGTTGTTGTGCGCCTTCCTGTACTTAATGTATTACCTGGTCAATAGCAATAATTTTGTTTGTTAACGATTGAACACAAAGCTGGCTGGTACGCGGCTTTTGTCGACTAGAAATATGTTTTATAAATGACTGAGTTCACTTCTTCGCCCTGACACGTTAAGGACACACACTGAATAGTTGTTGGATATAAGGAGGCATAAAACTAAATGTTGTATACAATTAATTAGGAATCTTGGGGCCATGTTGTTTTTTTCATGCCTTTTTATGGCGTCAGGGAGCTTACGACCAATCATCCATTCCCAGATATTTGAAAAATAATGAAGACATGAATAATCTAATTGTCATTAATATACTTTGTTGCAAGTATAAACATAGGAGCTATGTCTAGCATAATTGTTGATCATTCGTTCAGGCCCAATAACACAAACGAAAGACGACTGAGGTGCAAATTCTCTGACGAACACAGTACACCTGAGGTGCAATGACTTATACATAAAAGAACTTAAACAGCACTTTACACATCGAGGGATGATTGTTGACTGAATAGTGCCTACTTAGCTTGTGCTTCTTAATATAGGGCTCTTGAAAGTTAGTAGTAGTTCGACAAGACAAGATTTGAACCATTTGGAGAAAATAATCTTTTGACTATTAAGAAAAGTCACTCTCTCTCTCTCTCTCTCTCTCTCTCTCTTCTCCTCTCTCTCTCTCTCTCTCTCTCTCTCTCTGGAGATACATACAGTAGCTAAATCAAACTAGACCATCTGATTTGTTTATCCAATGATGTTTGGTAATTCATGCACCTTACATTTTTCTTTTTAAAGGAAGATTATTGCATCGATAAGCGTGATGTATGAAGCGTGATCACTATTACAGCAATTTGAAACTTGGACATTCAAACTGAATACAGAATACTGAAACTTTTTACAAGCTGAAAAAAATCGTCGACAGAGACAGACCAGTCCTTCTTGGCTAGTTATCTCCGCCCATTGGCAAATTTGATCTCGATTACAAGAACGAGTAAAGCAGCAAAGTGACCGAAGAGGAGGAAATAGAAAGCCGTGCTTTCTTGCAGGAGGCTTATCGGAGATCTATCGACGCCTGGAGAGTCTGCAAGTTTAGGCATCCACTTCTTTTTCAGTCTGTCAATGATTCCAGCTTCCACGATCTTTCTCATCCTGGAAAGTTAAAGGGTATCAATCATCCGCGAGTCTCAGTTCTTCTAATTTTGCAATGAATTTCTAACAATTATTTCCCTTCCAATTTTGTAGGTCTCTCCTTCATGGGAGAATCTGTCAAAATTCCATAGAACAATGATGGGAAGTTGGACAATTTAAACGCTCATTTTTCTGTTCTCTTTTTCCATTTGATTATTCGTAAGCCTCAGGTTATTGCTTCGAGCGTTCAAAGGAACCTGAATATAGTTAAGTTAAGGATTAGATTAAAAACAAATGCAAATTAGAAAACAGCAGGGACTTGCAGAAAAGCAGATGTCATGAAATGACGTCAAGGGAAGACGTCTCTCGATTATCAATACTTAACGTAACCTTACAACTTCCGCGTGCTACACTGCAAAAGCCAAATACTCATAACTAGTCACTACAGTGGTTCCTCGCTGGACGAGTGGATTCCGTACTCGACTATCAGTCTGGTAGGTAGCCCGAGTTCACTTCCCTCAGCCACTCTATGCGGAACCAAAGGAATTTATTTCTGGTGATTAGAAATTCATTTTTTGCTTTATAATTGGTTCCTAGGCACTTTAATAAAAATTCTAATCCTTCGGGCCAGCCCTAGGAGAGCTGTGAATCAATTCAGTGGTCTGGTAAAACTAAGATATACTTTTATTCAGTCACTGCGGGGGAGAAGTATAAACTGCGTTCTTTCCGTGACAAGTTGGACATAGCCTGAAGTAAAGTGAGAGATGCAGTCATAGAAGCTTAAATTATATCAAGAAGGTAGATAGATGAAGAGAAGAGAAATGGAAGGAAATGCATCTTAAAGTCAGCGTTAGGATAAGTTGAGGTTAAGCTAATCTTGCGATTATGGGCTGGGATGTGAAAGCAGAAGAAATCTGGGTGAGAATCCTGACACCCTGCAGAATATCACTAGAGACAGGAAAGGGAACAGATGCTGCTCTGTCAACAAAGACGGGTAGAAAGCAGTGAGGTACGAAGTTGAAATTAAGTTTTCAAAAGGAAGGGGAAAAACTCACAAGCAATAAGTTAGGTCGACAAAGCCTAATGCTAGACTGTTGAACTCCTTAAGGCAGAAGTCACTAAGAGAGTTATCCCTAATGGAAGAAGAAAAGATGATATGAAAAAGGATCATTGGAACTGAGGTGTTTTAGATGGTAAAACCTTTCTTTCCGTACGTATACAGAAAACAGTAAGCGTTTTTAAAACAATACTTTTATGAGATATTTATTATGAAGAATACTCACTGAAATCGAAATATACCCAGTAGAGGAGAACCTTTCTGAAGGGGCATAGATTTCTGGGAGACAAAGTAACTGCCTGGCAAGAAAAGGAGTTTACAAGGCAAGTATGAAGACCTAATGAAGCTAAGGCTCGTCATGGTAGCATGTTGTTCGGTGCATAAACGCTCCACTAGGTCATACATGGAGGGGCTCAGATTTCTAGGATCAGCCAGAACCATCTCGTCCCACATACACCGATGAAGTGAAACCGGTGACAGCTGCAACAGAGGAAGGAAACATCTTCCTGAGAGAGAGCGTAAAAATGGCAACAGCTTTTCTTTTCTTTAAAAAAATAAAAATAACAAAAAAATAAAATACCCTTAAAAGGCGTTTCTCACAGGCATAATTTCTGTTATATTTTGGCTGCCGGCCTCCCGAGTTCGGTCCAATGAGCCAGTATTGGTGAAATTGATTGGTACTGTCATGTAAGCCGGAACAGAATTAGAGAAAAATACGGTCCAGTACCTTCCCCCAATACATCAAATATAAATTAATTCAGTGTTAAAGCATTATTGATCTTCAATAGCAGTAGTATATTAGATAACAGATTCTAGGTTCAAAACTCCTTTAGTGTTTTTATAGGTATACACAACTTACAATTTTGAAATACGCTAGGTTTATGAGATGTGGTCTAACGTGCTGTAGGCATATCTGCTGAAAACTGGCAACTACGCTTGTAAATTAACGTTCGAAATGGTAAACTTATAATTTGAGTGTATTACACTGCTAAATACATACAAGTAATAAACTATCAGAAAGAAAGAGGTGTGATTTGGGCTGTGTGGCTTCAAAAGCATGTGTTATTAAAGTACTTAGAGGAAAGGGCTGTCCCACTGACGACGGTTTTGATGAGCTTTTTCTACCAATAGGGATCCCAGTAGGGAGTCTAAGTGTCTTTCCTTCATTCCTATGCATATAATACTTATATGCATCTAGCAGTGCATCACGTTTTGTTAATATGTTTCCGATTTCAAAGGTTTTGTTGAAGAGGGCTTTGCTAGTTTTCCATGTGTATTGCTGGTCAACAATAGCTTACTTGCCGTATGTCTAGCCTGCTTTAATCTAAAAATGTTAGACCATAAAGTCTGCTTTTTTTTATTTTTACGCCTTCCTTCGCCGCCAAACTAGAATGAAACGAGTCAGGTTTTTAAAGTCTAAAATTTCACATTACCTTGAATTCGTCCTCCATCCCAGTTCCACCTACAAACCCGAAGGAGTGGGTTCTGGCTTCATACATCGTTCTCAGGTCAGTGAACGGCAGGTTGTTCATATCCACAGTCAGGGAGGAGATGAGGAAGCTGCTGTAGTAAGCGTGTAGGATCATGGTCGTCAAGTACAACGCCAGCAGGAGAAATCGGGAGGATGCGCTCACTGTGGATACAGTCTCTCCTGCAGAGGAAAGTAATTGTTGTAGGTTTTGGTTTATTTGACTAAGAATTTGTTTTACCATCTTCAGCTGCACAAGAACCCAGTCTAAAGACCCATGTGCTGGATGTGACATCATAAGTGAGGAAAGTCAGTGCTTTTCTCACTGTATCTGCACTTCTGACGTCACATCGAGCAAAGTTCGTTGGGCAAATCTCCCCCATGTGGATGGGATCAGTGTAGCTATGAAAGAGATGCTTGTTGGCAGGTTATACGAAGGTCTTCTTTACATTGCAAAATTTCCGTTCGCTGATTTAAATTATTCATGTTTATCAATATATTTCTTATGTCAAGAATAACAAACTATCAGTATTTTTCGCCACCAACGGCACTTTTCCAAATTTGATCTTGAAATGAAGTTATCGAAAGTGTCATCTTTAGACTGGTGATCTTTACTCATAACATTGATTCGTGCAATGAACTCTATCATTCACGAGAACTCCACTGACCTGCGTTACAAATTGCTGCTACAGTAAGCCATATAACTTCAGATAGAGGCTTCTCTTCCTGGTAAGGTGAGTGTCTGAATACGAAGTACAAACATAGGCACATCATTATTCCAAATAACACGACCGATAACCAGGCTGGCCAATTGAATTCTGTGGTGTAGCTGTTTCTAACATTCTCGAAAGTTGGAACATTTTTTATCCATAATCTGTTTCTGTATAGGATAGAGTCGCAGTTATTATAATTTCTATAAACTCTGCTTTGTTATTTGCAATTATTTAATCTATGATGGGCGTCCTCCTACTTTATAATCCTAGTTTTAGTTCTAAATTTTCAGCTCTCGCTTTCTTTGTCATTGTTTTTCTCAGCTTTATGTTCCCAGACAGAGATGATTTTCTTTTTCGCTGGTGACATTAATTCAGTAAATTGAATCCTTCCCTTACACTTCATTTACAGAAACAGAAGAGGATATTTCATGTAAAGATGCTAACCCAGAAGATAGCCTTTCTCAACCCTGAATATCATGCTTAAAGTATAACAAAATTTTTCTATCCATAAGTTGTGTTTGGAAATCGTTTTTAGGCAAAGTTCCTGATTCCAAGGTTTGACTAGCCTCGGTCTCCCTATTGCTAAAGTATCACGTAAAGGCTACATTGGAGAATGGCTTCGTACTTTACAGTAGGGTTCATGATACATCAGATAGTTTCATTTTGTAGAATAATGTTAATGAATCAGTACAACTGAACCAATTAGTCAAGAATAAATGCAGAAACAGATGAACCACACAGTCAAAAATAACTCTGCAGAAACAGATGAACCAAATAGTCGACTGAAACAGGTGAACCAGACAGCCAAGGGAACCTTCAGAAACTGGGATCATTTTCAAGATTTCTAAACTCGCATTGCTGTTTGTGTCTGTTTACATAACCATCTATCTGCTGTTTTGTTGTAGTGGAACCACTCTGAAAGTTCGAGAATTTCGACTCACCCTTCAGTCCACAATCAGTGGGTGAAGTCAACAGCCTGGCTCCTCGCGGAATTGTGATCCATGCTCGCCACGGCAATGTCCGCTCGATCCTCCACGAGATCCCCAATCATCCCCGTCCATTTCCCCTCGCGGAGGCTTCCCCACGTACGGTCGCCAGTCACGAAGCAACGAGGTCTGGATCATTGAAAACATCTCACATTTGGACTTCATGAAGTATGAATGGCCTGCCTGATATTATGGTGATTGGCCAAAAAAGAAAATCCAAGGATTGGAACGATATAAAGTGGAAATGAACTATTACTAATGGCAATGCAGTAATTTTAATGATGAAATGCCATGCTGTGAAAAAAAAAAAAGTTCATTGTTAAGGAAAACTTCAGTGGTTATTGCCTTAGAACATTTAAGTTCAGTGCTCAGAAAGTCTTCGATTTGTTCCAATTTGCAATGATTTCATGCGACATACGTACGTGAAGTTCAGTGTCTGCCTCAACATGTTGAATATACCTCCAATTACCCCATGAAAGCTTTCTGCTCGTATAGTGCCATCCTCATTTGCATTGGAAAACATCACTGACCGGTAGTCCTGGAATTTTGTTTAAAAATCAGTTTTGCATCACGAAATTTGCCATTTAGAATTGCATATTTATGCCTTGTTCGTTATTTCATATCCTACTGTTGCGTTATACCAGGTGTATAATAATTATAAGGCAGTAATTATTATACACCTCTGAGAACATTACATTCATTGTTTGCCAACTGCGGTACATAAAAAATGTTGTCAACCTGAAAAGCCTTACTCTGATCACAATAGAGCACTTTATCAGATCACTGAATATGACAATGTTTACTTGGCAAACAGAATTCCGGTATCAGCTAAATACATGATCAATACGAATCAGTCGGTGACACCTAATGCAGGCAATACAACTTCAGAGAAAGTAAGGAGTGTTTTAGCCAATCCTGGAAAGAAATGGACATTTGCATTTTATAATGCAAATTGATTGCCTGTGTAAACATGAGTAAATTGCAGTTTTGGAGGTACATATTACCGAGTACAATAAAATTGTTTTCAAATGTGTTCGATGATAACTATGCAATCTACTTGAAGTCTGTCTTCATTAGCTTCACTACCAGTTCATGAAATCAGTCTATGAAGCATTGGCAGGAAAGTCAGTAGATGATGAGATGGAAAATGATGAAACGTTATAAAAGTAGAAAGAAAAAGATTTGGTTAGAAATTGGGAGAAAAGTTATTCCTGGTCTGTGAGAGTTAAATACTATAACAATAAGTGATCCTACCTCCAGGTCACTTGGGATACGTGTAAAATCTATGGTCAAATAGCCAATTGTTTCACTAACGAATATTAAAATAAATACGCTATAGTTTATTAAGAATAATTGTTCTGTACAGCTGAACATACACAGTATTTACTTTTGTCATTTTCGTTCTAATAAATAAATCATAAGTATCCTATCCTAAACTTCCTGTATCTTTAACTCAACGCAAGACTTCTTTTTCAGAGCTTTTTAGGCTTTTACACAGGACTTCCCTACACCGCCCCCGCAACAACAACAACATCAACAAAGTGGTTTGTAGGCTTCCTCTCCGAGTAAGCGATAATTGCATTTTTGGATGACGTTCATTACCTTGTTGTCAAGTGGTAGGACAAGTTCACTGACGAATGAGGTCATTTTGGGACTCGAGATGATTAACCAGGAAGATCGGCGATGTTCCTTTGAATCGAAGATCTGAAATTGAAAAATATTCATACGTACATGTATATGTGTATATATATACATATGTGTGTGTGTGTGTAGACAGATATTTTATGTTTGTAATATACTTATATAACTTTGTTTTGTCATTACTGAAGCAAAAAACAAAAAAATAAGAGGAATTCACACACACATTTTGGAGACTTATGAGGTCCTCGTCTGTAAAAAGCCAACCCACGAATAAGGGAGATGAAACGCTTCTTTACCTAAGAAATGCAAATGGGATCTGGTCGCATTCCCTAGAATGATTCTTCGTAATAGAAGAATTCCATTTCGTTTGGCAGGAGTTATGAAACGCAGTATAAAAAGCTGGCGAACTGCGAGAGGCTGTTAATAGCCATTTGCTCCATAGAGTTTGCTTGAGTAATCTTGAAGCGTCGCCGCTCTCTGAAAGACGCCATGACAGTAATTAGGTAAAAAATATGAAACTTTCCCTTTCCTACAAAGCATTAATAAAAACTTTTTTTTATAAAAACGCAAGTTGCGAAAATCACACCAAAGAACTTGACTTGAAAAGTACTACAGTATGATCTTAGTTTATAGTTGGAATCAGAAGATATCTAGAACATATACGTATGATCAGAGATTTCCCGACAGTAAAATATATAGCACTGCGTATATTATCAACAACAACAACAACAACAACAACAACAACAACAACAACAACAACAACAATAACAATAATAATAATAATAAGTTTTCTGATCTCTGAGGATTTATATGTTAATTAGAATGCAACTTTTTCCTATATAAATACATGACTTAGGTCTTTTATCACTCCTCTTTCTTATTTCTTGTAAAACAGTCTTACCTTCCAGAGGATGAATGAAGTGAACGTGTTGGAATCCTTGGCGCTGAGCGTACTCTTTAGCGAACACTATTACTTCAGCATGAAATCTGACTGAATCTGCTCCACACAAACTCACAAACACGCTGAAAATCTCCAAGAGTTTCATCTTCGTAGAAAGGAGCTTCTACACTGGCTCCGTATCCGTAAACAGGCCTTCCTTTT
>NC_061106.1:14901060-14908560 GCF_015104395.2 Macrobrachium nipponense
GTAAACAGGCCTTCCTTTTAACCCTGTCACCAACTCTAGACAAAAAAGAAAACAGTAATCAATAATGCCAATGTCATCTATAACATTATTTTCCGCTCAGAACTATTTGGGTGAGGACTGGGCGTTGCCTTTGGGCGACAATTATTGAAACAAGTTGTCAACGAGAGTTGACCGTCTTTGATTGCATCGATTGCACCAGACGGCCATCCTGGCATTGCGTACGTCCGTCCGAAAGTCCATCAATACCATTATTGTTGTTCTTTAGTTTAGTAATTCCAAGTTAAATAGGATCAAGCGGAAAAAATATACCATATTTTAACACTGAATCATTTACAACTGCCTTTCTCGCTGAACGTCTCTGCCCTTCCGTTTGATAGAGGAACAAGTGAAACCAATGGTTAGATGATCTGCACATTCCTGTACTTAATGTATTGCCTGTTCAAGAGCTGTCATTTTGTTTTTTAACGATTAAACCCACAGGTGGCCCAGTACGCAGCTTTTGTCGACTAGAAGTATGTTGTATAACTGAGTTCGCTTCTTCGCACAAACGTATTATGGACCCATACTGTGTCCTTAACCTGAATAATTGTTAGGTATAAGGTGGCATAAACCCAAAGGTTGTATACAATTTTTTTGGAATGTTGGGGCCAAGTTGTTATTTCACAGCCTTTTTATGGTGTCAGGGAGCTTATGACCAATTATCCATTCCTAGATATTTGAATAATAATGAAGACATGAATAATCTAAATGCCATTAATATACTTTATTGTAAGTATGAACATAAGAGCTGTGTCTACCATAAATTGATGATCACTCGTTCAGGCCCGATACCTCAAGCGAGAGACGACTGCCGTGCATATTCTCTGACGAACACAGTACACCTGAGGTAGAATGACTTATACATAAAAGAACTTAAACAGCTCTTTACACATCGAGGGATGATTGTTGACTTAATAGTGCCTACTTAGCTTGTGCTTCTTAATATAGGATTCTTGAAAGTTAATATTATTTCGACAAGACAAGATTTTAACCATTTGCAGGAAATAATCTCCTTTTGACTTATGAAAAGCCACAAACTCTCTCTCTCTCTCTCTCTCTCTCTCTCTCTCTCTCTCTCTCTCTCTCTCTCTCTCTCTCTCTGTGTAGAGATACATACAATAACTAAACCAAATAAGACCATCTGATTTGTTTAATCCAATGATACTTGGTAATTCGTGCACCTTACATTTTTCTTTTTAAAGGAAGATTATTACATCGATAAGCGTGATGCATAGAGCTCACTATTACAGCAAGTTCAGACAGAGACCAGAGCCCTTGTTGGCTTGTTATCGCTGCCCATTGGCAAACTTTATCTCGATTACAAGGACGAGCAAAGCAGCCAAGTGACCGAGGAGGAGCAAATAGAAAGCCGTGCTTGCTTGCAGGAGGCTTATCGGAGATCTGTCGACGTCTGGAGAGTCTGCAAGTTTAGGCATCCACTTCTTCTCCAGTCTGTCAATGATTCCAGCTTCCACGATCTTTCTCATCCTGGAAAGTTAAAGGGTAACAATCATCCGCGAGTCTCAGCTCTTCTAATTTTGCAATGAATTTCTAACAATTATTTCCCTTGCAATTTTGTAGGTTTCTCCTTCATGGGATAATCTGTCAAAATTCTATAGAACAATGATGGGAAGTTGGACATTTTAAACGCCCATTTTTCTGTTCTCTTTTTCCATTCGATTATTCGTAAGTCTCAAGTTATTGCCTCGAGCGTTCAAAGGAACCTGAATATAGTTAAATTAAGGATTAGATACTTATCTGTCAGCTTTTTAAAAACAAATGCAAATGAGAATTCAGCAGGGACTTGCAGAAAAGCAGATGTCGTGAAATGACGTCAAAGGAAGATGTCTCTCGATTACCAATACTTAACGTAACCTTACAACTTCCACATGCTACACTGCAAAAGCCAAATACTCATAAACTAGTCACTTCAGGGGTTCCTCACTGGACAAGTGGATTCTGTACTCGACTATCAGTATAGTAGGTAGCCCGAGTTCGCTTCTCTCAGCCGCTCTATGCGGAACCAAAGGAATTTATTTCTGGTGATTAGAAATTCATTTTTCGATTTATAATTATTGTGGTTCGGAACCCACAAAAAGGTGTAGCTCCCGTTGCTAAGACACCAATTGGTTCCTAGCCACGTTGATAAAAAAACCAAATCCTTCGGGCCAGCCCTAGGAGAGATGTTAATTAGCTCAGTGGTCTGGTAAAACTAAGATATACTTTTAGTCACTGCGGGGAGAAGTGTGAACTGCGTTCTTTCCGTGACAAGTTGAAAGTAGCCTGAAGTAAAGTGAGAGATGCAGTCATAGAAGCTTAAATTATATGAAGAAAGTAGATAAATGAAGAGAAGGGAAATGGATGAGATTAAGCTAATATTGCGATTAGGGGGTGGGATGTAAAAGCAGAAGAAATCTGGGTGTGAATCACTGACACCCTGCGGAATATCACTAGAGACAGGGAAGGGAACAGATGATGCTCTGTCAACAAAGACCGGTAGAAAGCAGTGAGGTACGAAGTTGAAATTCAGTTTTCAAAAGGAAGGGAAAACCCACAAGCAGTAAGTTGGGTCGACAAAGCCTAGTGCTATACTGTTGAAATCCTTAAGGCAGAAGTCACTAAGAGAGTTTTCACTAATGGAAGAAGAACAGATGATATGAAAAAGGTTCATTGGAACTGAGGTGTTTTAGATGGTGAAACCTTTCTTTACATACATATACAGAATGTTTTCTGTAAGCGTTTTTAAAACAATACTTTTATAAGATATTTATTATGAGGAATACTTACTGAAATCGAAATATACCCAGTAAAGAAGAACCCTTCTGAAGGGGCATAGATTTCTGGGCGATGAAGTAATTGTCCTGCAAGAAAAGGATTTTACACGGGAAGCATGAAGCCCTGATGAAGCTAGGGCTAGCCATGGTGGCATGCTGTTCTGTGCATACACGCTCGACAATGTCATCATTGGAGGGGCTCAGATTTCTAGGATCAGCCAGAACCATCTCGTCCCATATACGCCTGTGAAGTGAAACCGGTGACAACTGCAACAGAGGAAGAAAACATCTTCAGGTGAGAGAGAGCATAAGAAAGGCAACAACTTTTCTTTAAAAAAAAAAAAAAAAATTGAAAGGCTCTGGGAAAGGTCTTCAATGCTGGGGCTCAAATTCCTAGGATCAGCCAAAATTATCTCGTCCCAGATATGTCTGTAAAATGAAATCGGTGACGACCGCAACAAAGGAAAAAAAAACTTGACGAGAAAACGCATTAGATCAGTAGTATTTTTGTTTTCTTACGATAAAAAAAAAAATCACTCGAAAGCCGCTGTCACCAAGGCATCATTTTTGGCATCTTTTGGCTTCTTGTCGTCGTAGTTTGCACCAAAACTCCCACGCAGCCAAATAAAGGCACTTTTGCTTAGGCTAGAATAATAGTTATACTAATTCAATCAACATCAAGGAAGCATTAAGGACCTAAAATATCAGCTTAATATTATATAATACCATCTAGAATTAAAGTTCTCCTTTAATGACTTCATAGGCATAAATATTTGACAGTTTTAAAAATCAGCTATGTCTACAACATATAGGTTAGCATTTCAACAGAAAACAGGAAATTTTTCTTCAAACCTTATGCTTAAAATGACAAACATATTTATCAGGTAGATTATATCAAGTTTATTATACTACTTAATCCATGTAAGTAATACCCTTATGCCATCAAGAGGCCTGCTTTTGGGCGAAGCAATTTGGCCCATGGGAGACACGTCCTCAAGTTTTACGGCTAGAGAACAGTAGCTAACATCAAAATTTTAAATTAAGGTTACTCAACTATTATAGGAACCTTCACTTCTCGTTTTTATTACATAAAGGAATAGCTATTAAAGACTAGTCATATTTCTGTTGGGCCGATTCAGTTTGTACCGCTTTCAGTATTAAGCAAAAGCAAAAGTGCAGGAAAGTCATCCCAAGATGTTGACGTCAGTCTTGCCATCAGATTTATGGGCGCATTACATTATTTGTAATTTATACAAAAGCACTGGAGGAATGAGTTTTCTCACTGTGTAATCCTCTCAGTTGATGGGTTATCATTTTCATTGGTGATTATAAAATTATATTTCTCTCACTTCATATCCCTCTATTCCCCCCCCCCCCCCCCCTCGCCCTCTCTCTCTCTCTATAGTTATATAAGCATAATCTAAAAGTTTCAATTTTCCATTACCTTGAATTCGTCCTCCATCCCACTTCCTCCTGCAAGCCCGAAGGAGTGGGTTCTGGCTTTATACATCGTTCTCAGGTCGGTGAACGGCAAGTAGTTCATATCCAAAGTCAAGGAAGAGATGAGGAAGCTGCTGTAGTAAGCGTGTAGGATCATGGTTGTCAGGTACAACGTCAGCAGAAGGAATCTGGCGGATGTGCTCTCTGTGGAGACAGTCTCACCTGCAGAGGAAAGCATTTGCTGTATATTGTGGTTACCTTGGCTTAAGAAATTTTGTTCATCTTTATCCAGCTTTGGATCTGTGATTTTTGTTGGTGATAGTGATTGAAGAAATTTACATAACCGTTTCATGAGAATTCCACTGACCTGCATTGCAAAATGCTGCTACAATCAGCCATATAACTTCAGACAGAGGCTCCTCTTCCTGGTTAGGTGAGTGCCTGAATACGAAGAGTAGACAAAGGCACATTATTATTCCAAATAACATGACCAATAGCCAGACTGTCCAAGTGAATTCTCTGGTGTAGCTGTTTCTAATATTCTTGACGGCTGGAACATATTTTATCACCAAAGCGTATCTGTATCGGATAGAGTCACAAGGATTCTTATTTTTGGGTGCATATGGTACCCTGTCTAGCTTTTTTTTTTTTTTCCTTTTTTTTTTTTTTCCCTTTTTTTTTTTTTGCATGACTGAAGGAAGTATCTGGGCTGTTATTTGTGTCACATGTGTCAGAAACACTTGCCTTACACTAGGTTTGTGACCATTTAACTATCAATGATTTGTAATTTTGACTTTGCACATGTTTGGGAGAAAGTTCCCTTACATGTAGGTGTCTAAAGATCTGTTGGTGTCCCCTGATTGATGATCCTAGTTTTAGTACTAAATTTGCACTTCTCATTTTCTTTGGCAGTGTTTCAGTAGTTTGATATTCCCACATGGTTATAATAGTAATTTTTTGCTATCAGTATTAAATCATTAAACTGAATCGTGGCCCTACAATTTATTCAAGAAAAAGAATGGAAGATATTTGTCAAATAAATATTCTACCCCTCAGGACAACCTTTCTCAAGCTAACAGTGTCATTCTTATAGCCATGACCTGATTTTACTATCCTTAAATTGTCCTTGTACTGGAATTCTGCAACAGTTCCATATTCCAGGGATTGGGACTTGACTTTCTCCACTGCAGGTATTGCACATAGACTACAGTGGATGGCTTCTCACATTACAGTACAAAAGTTACAAAAAAGCATAAGATGAGTTAGGCAGAAAGTGTTTAATGGATCAGTACAGTTGAAGAACTAAATAAAAAAAATCGAATAAACAGGTGAACCAGACAGTCAAGATTAAATCTTCAGAAACAGATGAACCAAAGAGTCAAGGGTAACTGCAGAAACAAGTGAACCAAAGCAGGCGAACCCCATAGTCAACACTAACCCTGCAGAAGAAGTGAATCAGACAATAAAGAGTACCTACAGTGACTATTGCCATCTCTCAAGTTCTCCAAGCTTGCATTGTTGTTCATGTCTGTATACATAACTACCTATTTGCTGCCTTCCTAAATTGGATTCCCCTTGAATGTGAAGAATACTGACTTACCCTCCAGTCCGCAACCCGTATGGGAAGTCAGCAGCTTGGCTCCTTGCATAATTGTGATCCATGTTTGCGACAGCTATATCTGCTCGATCCTCCACTAGATCCCCAATCATCCCCATCCATTTCCCATCACGGAGGCTCCCCCACATGTGGTCGGCAACCATGAAGCAACGAGGTCTGGACGATTGGAAAACAGTTCACTTCTGGACTTCGGGAAATATGAAAGGCCTATTTGATATAGTTATTTTCCAATAACAAAAATCCTGCAAGGAGTGAATTAGTGCTAATGCCAACTGATAAATGTAAATGAAATACTCTTGCTGATGAATTATCATACAGTTGAAAAAAAAACTCAAGTATTTGTTGTTGTAAATTATTGGGATCAGTATCTAGAATGTTCTTTGACTTATTTCAGCATGCAAGAATTTTGCTTTCAATACGTACGTGAAGTTCAATGTTTGTCTCAAGATGTGGAATGCATCTCCAATTTCTCCATGAAAACTTTCTACTAGTACAGTGCCATCCCTAGTCACGTCAGAAAACATCACATGTGGATAGTCCTGAAATTATAAAAATTATAATAATAGACATTTAAAAGAGTGGCTCTCTGGATGCAATTGAGTTTATATTTCAGTTTCTCAGTCTCTCAAATACGTTTTTGTAGCAGCAAGTAAATTATATTATAACAGCTGTCAAAAGTTCCCATTGAAGGATGGCAAGGGCCTGTGCTCCTTTCAATCTGCTGACATTAGGGGGCTCTCCTATGTTCTTTCATGTAGCGGTGGTAGCCGACCCTACGAGTAGTTGGGCAGTGATTCTCTTTGAGAGGCGAATTCTAGCCAAACCAAAATAGTGGGGTAGTTTAGAAGACAAATAAAGCTCAGATGGGTACCTGCTGGACATATAGACATAAGTGTGACACTTTGTGTAGTGATTCTTTAGACCTTTATGAACAATTCTATTCATGGATATTTAGAATTTAGGTTCGCATTCTCAAGGTGGCGACGCCCATTTTGACCACACCCCTTGCAGGATCAGAAGGGGTTAAAGTGTGGATCATCTTAGGGGTTTTGGATGATGCTGAGTCCATTTTTTTACCATTCCAAGTTCATCAGATGTGATCTTTTCAGACTTCCATGTCTGTATTGTTCTTTATGGAATGCTATTATACTGAGTTTGATGTAGTTTGATTAGAAAAGCCCAAAAATAGTTGGTTTTGTGAATTTTTATCTCATCTCTTCCATGGTAACTGATCCAAAATGGCTGCCAGACCCTTTTTTCAAAAGCTTATAACTCTGGTTATAGTTATGATAGACAAATTCTGTTTGCTGTTATTTGTTTGTCATCATATCCTCTAAAAGAACGACGCATTGGTTTTTATATATCTATAATATTGTATTTTATATATTTTTTTCTAAAAATCAAATTTTTTCCACAAATTTAAACTCAAATTGCGATTGAAAGAGTAATAATGAAAAATATATACAAATCAATGCGTAATTTTCTTTATTTACATTAGAGGAAGACTTCTGGTGGGGTTTCAACGTTTGAAGAATACATAGATGATGTGTTTCTCCCCTACCTCAGAAACCAGCTGGAGAGTGCTCAAAGACTGGATGTTGTATGGGAATGTATACAAAGAACAGCATT
>NC_061106.1:14913560-14918979 GCF_015104395.2 Macrobrachium nipponense
CCTCCTTGTATTGGTGGTGCATTAAAGCTTTATAGAAACGTTTGATATCCTCCGGGGGTGGAATGTTCCTTCTCTCTTCCTCTGTCATGTACCACTTGTCGAGGGCGGCTCGCGTTTCTCGGTTTACGAGTTTATTCAAGTACCCATTGTTAATTAGCATCTGGGATGCTCGGTGGACTTCGAGGTGTGTGTCCTGCCACGTCGAACAGTGCGAGAGGGCCCTCCTGACGAAGGCCCTGACAGTGGTGGTCTTGAACCACGCAGGACACTCGTTATCTCCATTCAGACAAAGTCCAAGGTTCGTAGCTTTGGTGTAAATTTTAGTCTCCAACTTCTGTGTGCTGTGCCAAAGGGCTTCTACCTTGTCCTCGGAGGCGGCTTGCATGAAGATGTCATCGATATAGCGTCCTTATGTGCGGGGACATCTATGTTGTGAGAAGACCCTTTCTTCCAATTCACCCATGTAGAGGTTAGTGAAGAGGACTCCTAAGGGGGACCCCATCACTACGCCGTCCTTTTGGCGGTACATCTGTCCTTGGTGGGTAGTGAAAGGGGCTCTCTTCGTACAGATATCCAGCAGGGTTCTTAAAGTCTTCTGGGATGTTAGGGGGTGTCATATCGTGATTCCTATATACCCGCTCCATGATGATCCCTATCGTCTCATCGACTGGGACGTTGGTGAATAGGGACTCAACGTCTAAGGACGCCATGGTTCCCGCACTGGAGGTGTCGCGGATCTTCTCCAAAAATTCCACCTATGAAGTGAGGCAGTACCTGGAAGGGATATACGGAGTAATAATTTTATTAAGGCGTTGGCCAGAGCGTAAGTCAGGGGGGGGCGGCGCCGTTTGGCTGATGATCAGGCAAAGGTGGTTACCTTCCTTGTGGGTCTTCATGTTCCCGTATAGGTAGCCGAGGCTGTAGTCACCTTGGATGGGCAGGAGGTGCATGGCATTCGTAGCGGCATTAACGGCCGTGATGACCCGGTTGGCGTTGCGTTTGATGTCTTCAGTCGGGTTCTTCATAAGTCTGTCGAACTTGGAGACATCAGACAAGATGGCGTCGAGTTTCTCGAAGTATTCCGAGGTGTTGATCTCCGGCCACGCCCAGGAAGGCACCATTAGGCAGCACGCCCTTACAGTACACCAGAGAAACATCACAAGACACGACATCGTCAGGAATATTAAGGTCATCGGGAGAGCACCTGACCCACGACGTCTGTGTCTCCTAGAGGCGCTGCTTATCCTCGAACAAAAGCCTCCCCTTAATACCACCCAAGAAGAGTTCCTGATACCAACATGTATGAGGAGGACCACACCCCTCCCCCTAACGAAAGTACCAGCGCGCATGAAACAAACACCTGACATGAGAATAATACCAGGGGTGACGTCACTCAAGTAGAAGCCAATCAAGAGGCTCCCGGTGAAACCCCTAGCCTGAGAAAGTCTGCAAGACTTGTAAACGCCCGCCGTATGAGTCACCTTCCCAGGAACCAATGAAAACCCGACCTGCCGGAGAGGTGCTCTGACCGTACTCAAGAGCCCACAACATCACGATATAAGACGAAGGAATCGCCACTGGAATTCAGTCCCTCAGCAGTTATCGCTTGATAATGTCCTGTAGATCAGGAGGAAACGTCGCGTTGGAGAGAGAGAGAGAGAGAGAGAGAGAGAGAGAGAGAGAGAGAGAGAGAGAGGGAGAGAGATAGAATTGTATAAGCAATAATAAATCAAATGACGCAACCGAATTTTACCATGTCCTTTGGTGCGTTGCTCGCCAGTCTAAGCAACAACGAGAAAGCCGTCATCAGAAAGATAGAGAAGACTCTTTACAAGATTAATAATGCTGAAGCAGCGGTCATTTTTAACAAAACATGCCTACGAGAGGGTCTCCTTCCGAAATTATTATTATTACTATTGTTGTTGTTGTTATTTTGGTACAAGGTAGGAGCGGAATCTCACTTTTTATTGAGCTAAAAACCTATCATAACTTTCGAGGGGTTAGTCACGTTAAGGTTTTTCTCCTTCATCAATTCTTCAGTTTTGACCTAAAAGTAACAGCAAAATTATGAGCAAATATTATCTGAGTTTAAATGTTTCTTGATAAATTAATGCAACTAGAGCATAGTCTGGCATCTTGTCATGAATTAATATTTACACTATCTTCGATCAAGCGAAGTGGTTTCAGGATCAAAGTCCATTTTTCAGAAAAAATTATTTATTTTCCTTATTATTCATACCGATCAATACCCTCTTCCCTATCAAAATATATACTTGCTTAGGTTTGTTATTTTTAATTATAGTTACGTTATAAAATGATGTGAGAATTGCGTGTTTATTCCAAGAGTACAGAAGAGAGATTAGAACAAGAATGCTGACCTGTTTCGTTGTGCAACGGAGGACAAGACCGGACAGGTCCCTCCTCCTCTCCCAGGGCTCTCTCGAGAAGAGTGGAGTCGTAGGAAGAAGTGGGAGTTGTCCTTCCACTTGGCCGCTTTTCATTTCAACTGACTCTTCTCTGTCGTTGGACTCTGGGCTTGGCAACACTCCTTTGGAAGGCCTCCACTGCTCGGCTGACCACCTTCCAAGGAAGGATTTCTTCGGAGTCAAGTGCGACGCTGCTCTGTATATATCCCACAACTCCACTTCAATCGACTTTGAGTCTTCGTTGTCATTTATTATTGCAAACACAGCCTAGTCATAGAGTAAAGAATATGTTGTTGTACGCTAGTAGTAACTCCCATTATTTTATTGTGATACTGTTTTTTCGTCTGAATAGAAATATGTTCAGTGATAACCATGCAGTCAATTTCAAGTCGATCATAATTAGCTCCACAACTAGCTATATAATGCAATTAGTCTATAAGGCATTGGCGGAAAATTCAGTGAAGTGTGGAAAGGCAACTAATAAGGGCGAATAGTTATTTCTTGTCCATGAGAGTTGATTATAAAACAAGTCAAAGACAAAGAAATAAAAGAATCTTTGGATGACGATAATTACCTTGTTGTCAAGCGGTAGGTCAAGTTCACTGACGGATGAGATCATTTTGTCACTCGAGACGATTAGCCAAGAAGATTGGCGATGCGCCTTTGAATCGAAGACCTGGAAATTAAAACGATTCATCGATATCTATATAAATAAATGTATATGTATGCACATATGCATACACATACAAATACATATGTATACACACACACACACACACACACACACACACACATATATATATAATATATTTATATACATACATCGAGCTACAAATGTTCTTTAATATCTAATTCACTCTACCTCGGAATTAGTATATTTTCATATATGCTTAACCGAAGGGGAATTTTATTAGGCGATAATAGAATTGGCGGCGCCCAGGCGCAAACCCAGGACACCATACATATCAAGGAACGTCAGTGAAGCTTTTACCCACTCCACCACCGCAAGAGGCTATAAATTAATGCCGTCTCTCACCCTCAAATACCTTTCGCGCTCAGGTATTCGCTGATTTGGAGCCAGCATTAACCCACCTCGACCTCGGTAGTGTTGTAGTGCTTATGACAGCACGTAGCCATTAATATAAGTTATATCACATTACCGTGATTCATATACATACATCGAGCTACAAATATCCTTTAATATCTAATTCACTCTACCTCGGAATTAATTTATTTTCATATATGCTTAACCGAAGGGGAATTTTATTAGGCGATAATAGAATTGGCGGCGCCCAGGCGCAAACCCAGGACACCATACAAATCCAGGAACGTCAGTGAAGCTTTTACCCACTCCACCACCCTGTATAAAATGTATGAAGCTTATTAGATTGTATTTTTTTAAATGATTTTGCAACTAACTATATCTGAATGTAGTATAACCATATACATACATGAAATATTGTATGATGGTATTACAATGTCAGTTGTGTAAAATGTCTCTCAGATTTCACGATTATGAAAAGTGTTGTAGACTTCTCTTAATATGACGTAATACCATGAAAAGTGACGTCGTTTAGTGTCATGTGATTTTTTTTAACATGTGATTATCGGTGATCATCATGCGGTCTTTTTGGACATATGTTGCTCTGTCTTAAGTCAAGTCATGAGATATAAACGACTGCATCACCCAGTTTTGGTCACTTAATAACATACGTAGTACATTATTTTGTTTTGTCACTACTGAAACAAAAAGTAAGAGGAATTCATATGTACATTTTGAAGACTTCTGAGGTCCTCGTCTGTCAAAAGCCAACCCACGAACAAAGGCGACGAAGCGCTTCTTTTCCAAAAAGATGCAGATGGTATCTGGTCGCACTCCCTGGAATGATTCTTTGTAATAGAAGAATTCCATTTCGTTTGGCAGGAGTTATGAAACACAGTATAAAAGGCTGGCGAACTGCGAGAGGCTGTTAATAGCCATTTGCTCCGCAATGTTTGCTTGAGTAATCTTGAAGTGTTGTCACTCTCTGAAAGACGACATGACAGTAATCAGGTAAAAAATTTGAAACTTTCTATTTCCTACAAAGCATTATCAATTATAAATATATGTGTATATTCTGTGCAGACCACAGCGAATAAGACTTTAATCACTCTACATACTTTCTTATTTTTTGTAAAAAAAAAAAAAAAAAAAATCTTACTTTCCAGAGGATGAATGAAATGAACGTGTTGGAACCCTTGGCGCTGAACATACTCTTTAACGAACACTATTACTTCAGGGTGAAACCTGACGGAATCTGCTCCACACACACTCGCCAACACGCTGAAAAGCTCCAAGAGCTTCATCTTCGTAGAAAGGAGCTTCTACACTGGCTCCGTATCCGTAAACAGGCCCTGCTTTTGACCCTGTCACCAGCTCTAGACAAAGAAAAAGTCATCAATAATGCCAATGTCGTCTGAAACATTATTTTCTTCTTAGAACTATTTGGGTGTCAGGACTGGGCGTTGCCGTTTGGCGACAATTATTGAAAAAATGTAAAATTGTCAATGAGAGTTAACCGCCTTTGACTGCATCGATTGCACCAGACGGCCATTCTGGCATAGCTTACATCCGTCCAAAAGCCCCTCAATTCCATTATGACTGTTCTTTAGTTTATTAATTCCAAGTTAAAGAGAAACAAGCGGAAAAAATATACGTACCATACTTTAACAATGAATCATTTACGACTTCCATTCTCGCTGAACGTCTCCGCGCCTTCGGCTTGATAGGACAAGAGAGACTAATGGTTAGTTGTTGTGCGCATTCCTGTACCTAATGTATTACCTGTTCAATAGCTATAATTTTGTTTTTTAACGATTGAACACACAGCTGGCTGGGTACGCGGCTTTTGTCGACTACAATTATGTTTTATAAATGACTGAGTTCACTTCTTCGCCCTGACATGTGTGCCACCCGTTAGGGACACACATTGAATAGTAGGTTTTATAAATGA
>NC_061106.1:14919479-14944479 GCF_015104395.2 Macrobrachium nipponense
GACTCGAGATGATTAACCAAGAAGATCGGCGATGTTCCTTTGAATCGAAGATCTGAAATTGAAAAATACTCATATGTACATGTATATGTGTATATATATTTACATATATATAATATATATATATATATATATATATATATATATATATATATATGTTTGTGTGTGTAGACAGATATTTTATCTTTGTAATATACTTATATAACTTTGTTTTGTCATTACTGAAGCAAAAAACAAAAAATAAGAGGAATTCACACACATTTTGGAGACTTCTGAGGTCCTCGTCTGTAAAAAGCCAAACCACGAATAAGGGAGATGAAACGCTTCTTTTCCTAAGAGATGCAAATTGGATCTGGTCGCATTCCCAGGAATGATTCTTTGTAATAGATGAATTCCATTTCGTTTGGCAGGAGTTATGAAATGCAGCATAAAAAGCTGGCGAACTGCGAGAGGCTGTTAATAGCCATTTGCTCCACAGTGTTTGCTTGAGTAATCTTGAAGTGTCGCCACTCTCTGAAAGACGCCATGACAGTAATCAGGTAAAAAATTTGAAACTTTCCATTTCCTACAAAGCATTAATAAAATTTTTTTTTATAAAAACGCAAGTTGCGAAAACCACACCAAAGAACTTAACTTGAAAAGTATTACGGTATGATCTTAGTTTATAGTCGGACTCAGAAGGTATTTAGAACATATACGTATGATCAGAGATTTCCCGACAGTAAAATATATAGCAGTGCGTATATTATCAACAACAACAACAACAACAACAACAACAACAACAACAACAACAACAACAACAACAATAATAATAATAATAATAATAATAATAATAATAATATGCTTTCTGAACTCTGATGATATATATGTTAATTAGAATGCAACTTTTTCCTACATATATACATGACGTAGTTCTTTTATCACTCCACTTTCTTATTTCTTGTAAAACAGTCTCACCTTCCAGAGGATGAATGAAGTGAATGTGTAGGAATCCTTGGCGCTGAGCGTACTCTTTAACGAACACTATTACTTCAGGATGAAACCTGACTGAATCTGCTCCACACAAACTCACAAACACGCTGAAAAGCTCCAAGAGTTTCATCTTCGTAGAAAGGAGCTTCTACACTGGCTCCGTATCCGTAAACAGGCCTTCCTTTTAACCCTGTCACCAACTCTAGACAAAAAAGAAAACAGTAATCAATAATGCCAATGTCATCTATAACATTATTTTCCGCTCAGAACTATTTGGGTGTGAGGACTGGGCGTTGCCTTGGGGCGACAATTTGAAACAAATTGTCAACGAGAGTTGACCGCCTTTGATTACATCGATTGCACCAGACGGCCATCCTGGCATAGCATACGTCCGTCCGAAAGTCCATCAATACCATTATTGATGTTCTTTAGTTTATTAATTCCAATTTAAAGAGGAACAAGCGGAAAAAATATACCATACTTTAACACTGGATCATTTACGACTGCCTTTCTCGCTGAAAGTCTCTGCGCTTCCGTTTGATAGAGGAACAAGTGAGACTAATGGTTAGATGATCTGCACATTCCTGTACTTAATGTATTGCCTGTTCAAGAGCTGTCATTTTGTTTTTAACGGTTAAACCCACAGGTTATATACAATTTACTTGGAATGTTGGGGCCAAGTTGTTATTTCACAGCCTTTTTATGGTGTCAGGGAACTTATGACCAATTATCCAATCCCAGATATTTGAATAATAATGAAGACATGAATAATCTAAATACCATTAATATACTTTATTGCAAGTATGAAGATAAGAGCTGTCTGTGTCTAGCATAAATTGCTGATCACTCGTTCAGGCCCAATAACACAAACGAGAGACGACTACCGTGCATATTCTCTGACGATCACAGTACACCTGAGGTGCAATGACTTATACATAAAGGAACTTAAACAGCTGTATACACATCGAGGGATGATTGTTGACTTAATAGTGCCTACTTAGCTTGTGCTTCTTAATATAGGGCTCTTGAAAGTTAGTAGTAGTTCGACAAGACAAGATTTGAACCATTTGGAGAAAATAATCTCCTTTTGACTATTATGAAAAGTCACAAACTCTCTCTCTCTCTCTCTCTCTCTGTGGAGATACATATATTAACTAAATCAAACTTGACCATATGATTTGTTTATCCAAAAATATTTGGTAATTCGTACACCTTACATTTTTCTTTTTAAAGGAAGATTATTACATCGATAAGCGTGATGCATGGAGCTCACTATTACAGCAATTTGAAACTTGGACATTCAAACTGAATACTGAAGGCTTAAACTTTTTACAAGCTGAAAAAGAAAACTTGTCGACAGACACAGACCAGAGCCCTTCTTGGCTAATTATCTCCGCCCATTGGCAAATTTTATCTCGATTACAAGGACGAGCAAAGCAGCCAAGTGACCGAGGAGGAGGAAATAGAAAGCCGTGCTTGCTTGCAGGAGGCTTATCGGAGATCTATCGACGTCTGGAGAGTCTACAAGTTTAGGCATCCACTTCTTTTCCAATCTGTCAATGATTCCAGCTTCCACGATCTTTCTCATCCTGGAAAGTTAAAGGGTATCAATCATCCGCAAGTCTCAGCTCTTCTAATTTTGCAATTAATTTTCTATAATTATTTTCCTTCCAATTTTGTAGGTCTCTCCTTCATGGAAGAATCTGTCAAAATTCTATAGAACAATGATGGGAAGTTAGACATTTTAAATGCTCATTTTCTGTTCTCTTTTTCCATTCGAGCATTCGTAAGCCTCAGGTTATTGCTTCGAGCGTTCAAAGGAACCTGAATATAGTTAAGTTACGGATTATACACTTATCCGTCAGCTTTTTAAAAACAAATGCAAATGAGTACTCAGCAGGGACTTGCAGAAAAGCAGATGTCGTGAAATGACGTCAAGGGAAGACATCGCTCGATTTTCAATACTTAACGCAACCTTACAACTTACATGTGCTACACTGCAAAAGCCAAATACTCATAACTAGTCACTGCAGCAAAACCGTTGCTACGAAACCAATTGGTTCCTAGCAACGTTAATAAAAAATCTAATCCTTCGGGCCAGCCCTAGGAAAGCTGTGAATCAGCTCAGTGGTCTGGTAAAACTAAGATATACTTTTAATCACTGCGGGGAGAAGTATAAACGGCGTTTTTTCCCTGACAAGTTAAAAGTAGCCAGAAGTAAAGTGAGATATGCAGTCATAGAAGCCTAAATTATATCAAGAAGGTAGATAGATGGAGAGAAGGGAAATGGATGAGATTAAGCTAATCTTGCTGCGATTAGGGGCTGGGATGTGAAAGCATAAAAAATCTGGGTGGGAATCACTGACACCCTGCGGAATATCACAAGACACAGAGAAGGGAACAGATTCTGCTCTGTCAACAAAGACAGGTAGAAGGCAGTGATGTACGAAGATGAATTAAGTTTTCAAAAGGAAGGGAAAAACCCACAAGCAGTAAGTTGTTAGGTCGACAAAGCTTAATGCTAGACTGTTGAACTCCTTTAGGCAGGTCACTAAAAGAGTTTTCCGCAATTGAAGAAGAACAGATGATATGAAAAAGGTACATTGGAACTGAGGTGTTTTAGACGGTGAAACCTTTCTTTACATACGTATACAGAAAACGGTAAGCATTTTTAAAACATTACTTTTATGAGATATTTATTATGAAGAATACTCACTGAAATCGAAATATACCCAGTAGAGGAGAACCCTTCTGAAGGGGCATAGATTTCTGAGAGACGAAGTAATTGCCTGGCAAGAAAATGAGTTTACACGGCAAGCATATTGGCCTCATGAAGGTATGGCTTGCCATGGTGGTATGCTTTTCTGTGCATAAACGCTCGAGAAGGTCATCTTTGGAGGGGCTAAAATTTCTAGGATCAGCCATAACCATCTCGTCCCATATATGTCTGTGAAGTGAAACCGGTGACAACTGCAACAGAGGAAGGAAACATCTTCATGAGAGAGAGCGTAAGAATGGCAACAGCTTTCATTTTCTTAAAAGAAATTTAAATATTGAAAAAAAATAAAATGCCCTTGAAAGGCGCTTCTCACAGGCATAATTTCGGTTATATTCTGGCTTCCAGCCTCTCGAGCTCGGTCCAATAAGCCGGTGTTGGTGAAATTCATCGGTATTGTCGTGTAAGCTGGAATAGAAAAGAGAAGAAGGCTGCCCAGTACCTTCCCCAACACATTAATGTAAAATAATTCAGCATTAAGAAAGCATTATCGATCTCCAATAGCAGTATTATATTAGATAACAGATTCTAGGTTCAAAACTCCTTTAGTATTTTTATAGGCATACACAACTTACAATGTTGAAATAGGGCAGGTTTATGAGATGTAGTCTAACGTGCTGTAGGCATATCTGCTGAAAACTGGCAACTACTCTTGAAAATTAACGTTCGAAATGGTAAACTTATAATTTGAGTGTATTACACTGCTAAACGCAGACAAGAAATAAACTATCAGAAAGAAAGAGGTCTGATTTGGGCCATGTGGCTTCACAAGCATGTGTTATTAAAGTACTTAGAGGAAAGGGCTGTCCCACCGACGACGGTTTTGTTCAGCTTTTTTTATCAACAGGGATTCCAATAGGGGCTCAAGGTGTCTTTCCTTCCTTCCCACGCGTATAATACGAGGGTTGTCCGTAAAAGAAGGTTCCCAAAGATTTTTCACAATGTAAAACATGATTATTGGCATTGAATAATACATTTTTGGAAAGTTTAGATTTTTTCCTAGTTTTCGACATAATCGCCGTTGAGATCAATGCCTTTTTGCATGTGGTGTACCATCTTCTTTATGCCTGAATCGTAGAACTCTCCCGTCGCTCTGCGAAGGTAACTTAAAACCTCTTCTTTCAGCTCCTCTCCTATTCTGAAATGCGTTATGGACGTCTGTACATCCGTCTTTGAGTTCTCTGCACCATTGGTGCACGTGTTGTATGCTCATACACTTTTCTCCATAGACTTCACACAGTATTAATGAATGTCCACCAGTGCAGTGTTTTTTGCACACAAAAAAACGAATCACAAAGCATAATTCGCACCTGGCGGGAAAAGCGAGTGGGAGCTCCATCTCTATTGGCTGCCAAGCCAAGCCGAGCGTCACAGACAGCTTACCGGGGGGAGACTGGGAGAGGTGGAACCAAGCTACACACCAGTGTTCCTTGCTACTGCAGCTCCTTGAGAACCTCATTATATGGACAACCCAAGTACTTATATGCATCTAGCAGTGCATCACGTTTCGTTAATAAGTTTCTGTTTTCAAAGGTTTTGTTGTAGAGGGCTTTGCTAGTTTTCCATGCGTATGGCTGGTCAACAATAGGTTACTTGCTATGTCTAGCCTGCTTTAATCTAAAATCATTCAATTATAAAATCCTGTGGTTTTTTTTTTTTTTTTTTTTTTTGAGAACGAAATGAGTCACATTTTAAAGTCTAAAAATTTACATTACCTTGAATTCGTCTTCCAACGCAGCTCCACCTATAAACCCGAAGGAGTGGGTTCTGGCTTCATACATCGTTCTCAAGTCTGTGAACGGCAGGTAGTTCATATCCAAAGTCAGAGAGGAGATGAGGAAACTGCCGTAGTAAGCGTGTAGGATCAACGTCGTCAAGTACAACGCCAGCAGGAGAAATCGGGAGGATGCGCTCACTGTGGATACAGTCTCTCCTGCAGAGGAAAATTTTTGTATATTCTGGTTTATTTGGCTAAGAAGTTGTTTTACCATCTTCAGCTGCACAAGAACGTAGTCTAAAGAGATCAATGCAGCTATGAAATATTTTTCAACTTGAGATATTTAGTGGCAGGTTATACGAAGTTCTTCGTTATATTGTGAAATTTGCGTTCGTTGATTTTCACTATTAATGTTTTTCAATTTTTATTATGTCAAGAATAACAAACTACTATCGTTAATTTTCGCCGCTAGCAGCTCTTTTCCAAATCTGGTCAAGAAACAGAGCTATTGAAAGTGTCATATTTAGACTGGTGATCTTTCTCATAACAATGATTCATGCAATTAATTCTATCATTCACGAGAACTCCACTGACCTGCGTTACAAATTGCTGCTACAGTAAGCCATATAACTTCAGACAGAGGCTTCTCTTCCCGGTAAGGTGAGTGTCTGAATACGAAGTGTAAACATAGGCACATCATTATTCCAAATAACACGACCGATAACCAGACTGGCCAAGTGAATTCCCTGGTGTAGCTGTTTCTAGCATTCTCGAAAGTTGGAACATATTTGATCCATAACGTTTTTCTGTATAGGATAGAGTCGCAGTTATCGTCATTTCTGTGATCTCTGCTTCATCATTTGTAAACATTCAGTCTATGAATGACATCCTCCTAGTTCATGATCCTAGTTTTACTTATACATTTGCACCTCTTGCTTTCTTCGTCAATATTTTTCTCAGTTTTATGTTCCCAAATAGTTATGATTTTAGTTTACGCTTGTGACATTAATTCATTAAATTGAATCCTTGCCTTACACTTCATTCCAAGAAACAAAACAGGATACTTTATGTAAAGATGCTAACCCAAAAGATAACCTTTCTCAACCCTGAGTATCATGCTTAAAGTATAACCAAATTTTACTATCCATAAGTTGTGTTTGGAAATCGTTTTTAGGCAAAGTTCCTGATTGCAAGGTTTGACTAGTCTGGCTCTCCGTACTGCTAAAGTATTGCGCAAAGGCTACATTAGAGAATGGCCTCGTACTTTACAGTAGGGTTCACGATACATCAGTTAGTTTCATTTTGTAGAAGTATCTCAACAGAGAATAAGGTGAGTTAGGTAGAATAATGTTAATGAATCAGTACAGCTGAACCAATTAGTCAAGAATAAATGCAGAAACAGATGAACCACACGGTCAAAAATAACTCTGCAGAAACGGGAGAACCAAATAGTCCACTGAAACAAGTGAAACAGAGCCAAGGGAACCTGCTGAAACTGGTATCGTTTTCAAGATTTCCGAACTCACATTGCTGTTCGTGTCCGTTTACATAACTATCTATCTGCTGCTTGGCTGAAGTGGAAACACCCTGAGAGTTCGAGAATTTCGACTCACCCTTCAGTCCGCAATCTGTGGGTGAAGTCAACAGCCTGGCTCCTTGCGAAATTGTGATCTATGTTCCCCACGGCAATGTCCGCTCGGTCCTCCACGAGATCCCCAATCATCCCCGTCCATTTCCCCTTGCGGAGGCTTCCCCACATACGGTCGCCAGTCACGAAGCAACGAGGTCTGGATCATTGAAAACATCTCATATTTGGACTTCATGAAGTATGAATGGCCTCTCTGATATTATGGTGATTGGCCAAAAAAGAAAATCCTACAAGTATTGGAACGATGTCAAAGCGAAAATGAACTAGTACTAATGGCAATGCAGTAATTTGAATGATGATTGAAAACAAAGTTTATTGTTAAGGAAAACTTTATTGTTTATTGACTTCGAACATTTAAGCTTTAATGTTCAGAAAGTCATCGATTTATCCCAGTCTGCATTAATTTCATGCGACATACGTACGTGAAGTTCAGTGTCTGCCTCAACATGTGGAATACACTTCCAAGCACCCCCTGAATGTTTTCTGCTCGTACAGTGTCGTCCTCATTCACACTGGAAAACATCACTAACGGGTAGTCCTGGAATTATTTTAATTTTCAGTTTTGCATCATGAAATTTGCCATTTAGTATGTGCATATTTATGCCTTATTCGTGATTTCACTTACTACTTTTTTGTTATACCAGTGCAAATTGATAAGGTGTATAATGATTATAAGATTGTCATTATTATATACACCAAGAACATTACCTTCATTGTTTACCCACTGCGGTACGTAATGAAAGTTGTCAATCTGAGAAGGCTTACGCTCATCACAATAGAGCACTTTATCAGATCACTGAATATGATATTGTTTACTTGGCAAACAGAATTCCGATATCAGCTAAATGCCTCATCGATACGAAGCAGTCGATAACACTTAATGGGGGCAATACAACCTCAGAGAAAATAAGGAGCGCTTTCTCGAAATTAGAAAGAAATGGACATTTGCATTTTATAATGCAAATTGATTGACTGTAGACATGAGTAAATTGTGTGACAGTATTATCGGGTATATAAGCAAATTAGAACTTTAAGAGTAACAAGCTACTAAATTTAAAGAAGTTCGCTTAGCGCTATTTACCTAACATTTCTGCTTTAAACGAATTAACACACACACACACACACACACACACACACACATATATATATATATATATATATATATATATATATATATATTAATATATAAATTATATATATATATATATATATATATATATATATATATACATGGGCCTATATTTCAGTCGGGGTGGGGTTGAGTGTACAATTGGATGAACATCCAACCGCCAACCTCGCCTGTTATATATACCCACGTAACTTGCATGCTCATCCGTTCACTTACTCCGTTCATGCTGAAGAAAAGAAGGTAATACGAAGGATAGAGAAGACTATATAAATTGCATGCGGTAGAAACAGCTATTATTTTCAATGAGACTGCCTTCCGAAAAGGCCTCCTTCCTAATGATAAAAATGTATAATAATAATAATAAGCAAATATAATTGCTGAACAGGCTTTCAAAAACCTTTTTCATAGGTTTGCATATATCTATAAAACGAAATTAATGTCAGTTTAATTCCTCAATAATAATAATAATAATAATAATAATAACAATAATGTGGCGCCATGGCAGAGTAGGTTAGGTCGTCAATGGACTGGTTAAGCAACATTGGGGCTGGCCAGTCGTTGGATGGGTGACCGCTCTCCTCGGCGTTGATTCCTTGGGAAAGGATCTTTACCATAATTTCCTCAGTCTACTCAGCTGTAAATGAGTACCTATTCCTGATGTGGTAGGGTCCAGCTATGGGTTAAATAGCAACACTCAGCAATGATGGAAAGAACTGAAGGATTAAACGACAACGACGTAAATGGAACCTCTGGCAACAGAGGAGCTTCGTCCGGCAGCCAGGTATTCAGCCCAATTGAAGGGGAAGATGGTCAGGTATTTGGAGGTCGTCATCCAGCAACTGACCACCACAACGACAGTAACCAACAGTCAGAGACTGGAGCTAGGTATTCAGCCCAATTGAAGCAGAAGACAGTCAGGTACTTGGAGGTCATCATCCAGCAACTGACCACCACAACGACAGTAACCAACAGTCAGAGACTGGAGCTACAGAAGCAAACCAGAGGAAGAAATGGACAAAAGAAGAAAATAAGGAAATATGGAGATGCTACATCAGAAGCAACTCGACAGAGAGAGGATATAGAAGGTTGGTCAACATCTGGAATGAGAAGAATAATACCCACCAAACAGAGCAGAGGCTGGCAGACCAAGTAAGAAACATAAAGAAAAAGAACTGGCTCTCCCCAACAGAAAGGGAAATGACACGCGACAACGAATTACAAGAAGATGAACTGAGAGACGATGCCACAGAAGACGACAGGGATGATGAGGTATCAAACAACGACACACGAAGAAACACCAACGATGTAACAGAGAGGATGGAATGGGTAGAAAAGACCAGACAATGGATGGAGCCAGATACAGAGAGAACAAAGATCCCCTCCATGAAAGCCTACAACACCAAGAAATTAAGGGAGAAAACAAGTGAGGTCAATGAAATAATGGGAATAATACACACCACCAGTATCACAGAAACAAAAATCTTGGCATATGCAGGAGCAAGATTAGGAGCAGAACTGATGGGGATACAAACACCAACACCACTAACACAACCAACCCAACAGAAACTAAAACAGCAACCGCCTTGGGAGAGGTGCCTGGAAACGCAAATCATGGTGATGAGATCTGACTTCAGTAAACTGAAAGAGATGGCAGAAAAAAGGTTAAGAAGCAAGAAAACAAGAGAGGAACTGAACGAGAAATATGAAGTACAGGAGAATAGAAGATGTAAAACAGAGGCTTAACACCAAAGCACATAAGATCCAACAGAACAAACTATTCAGAACCAACCAGAAAAGACTATACAGTCAACTAAGAGGGGAAGACAACCACCAAGAAATTCCTGAAGACAAACCAATTAAGAGACTTTGGGAAAACATATGGAACAATCCGGTATCACACAACAAACATGTAACATGGGTTCAGGAAGTCAAGGAAGAAGAAACAGGGAGAATAAAACAAAGATTCGCTGAGATCACAACAGACACAGTCAGACACCATCTAAAGAAAATGCCCAACTGGAAAGCTCCAGGCCCCGATTAAGTCCATAGATACTGGCTCAAAAACTTCAAGGCCCTACACCCACGAATAGCAGAACAACTCCAGCATTGTATCTCAAATCACCATGCACCCAAATGGATGACCACAGGAAGAACATCCTTAGTACAAAAAGACAAGAGTAAATATAGCCAGTAACTACAGGCCTATTACCTGCCTACCAGTAATGTGGAAGTTACTACAGGTATCATCAGTGAAAGGCTATACAACTACTTAGAGGAGACAAACACCATCCCGCACCGACAGAAAGGCTGCAGAAGGAAGTGTAGGGGCACAAAAGACCAGCTCTTGATAGACAAAATGGTAATGAAGAACAGTAGGAGAAAGAAAACCAACCTAAGCATGGCATGGATTGACTATAAGAAAGCCTTCGACATGATACCACACACATGGCTAATAGAATGCCTGAAAATATATGGGGCAGAGGAAAACACCATCAGCTTCCTCAAAAATACAATGCACAACTGGAATACAATACTTACAAGCTCTGGAATAAGACTAGCAGAAGTCAATATCAGGAGAGGGATCTTCCAGGGCGACTCAATGTCCCCACTACTGTTCGTTGTAGCCATGATTCCCATGACAAAAGTACTGCAGAAGATGGATGCTGGGTACTAACTCAAGAAAAGAGGCAACAGAATTAACCATCTGATGTTCATGGACGACATCAAGCTGTAAGGTAAGAGCATCAAGTAAATAGATACCCTAATCCATACTGTAAGGATTGTATCTGGGGACATCAGGATGGAGTTTGGAATAGAAAAATGCGCCTTAGGTCAACATACAAAAGGGCAAAGTAACAAGGACTGAAGGGATAAAGCTACCAGATGAGAGCAACATCAAACACATAGATGAGACGGGATACAAATACCTGGGAAGGAAGGGATATAAAACACCAAGAAATGAAGGACACGATCAGGAAAGAATATATCCAGAGACTCAAGGCGATACTCAAGTCAAAACTCAAAAGCCATAAACACATGGGCAGTGCCAGTAATCAGATACAGCACAGGAATAGTGGAATGGACGACGGCAGAACTCTGCAGCATAGACCAGAAAACTAGGAAACATATGACAGTACACCCAAGAGCAAATATGGGCAGACTATACATAACACAAAAGGAAGGAGGGAGAGGACTACTAAGTATAAAGAACTGCGTCAACATCGAGAACAAAGCACTGGGGCAATATCTGAAAACCAGTGAAGACGAGTGGCTCAAGAGTGCGTGGGAAGAAGGACTGATAAAAGTAGACAATGACCCAGAAATATACAAAGACAGGAGAATGACAAACAGAACAGAGGACTGGCACAACAAACCAATGCATGGACAATACATGAGACAGACTAAAGAACTAGCCAGCGATGACAAATGGCAATGGCTACAGAGGGGAGAGCTAAAGAAGGAAACTGAAGGAATGATAACAGCGGCACAAGATCAGGCCCTAAGGACCAGATATGTTCAAAGAACGATAGATGGAAATATCTCTCCCTTATGTAGGAAGTGCAATACAAAAAATGAAACCATAAACCACATAGCAAGCAAATGTCCGCCACTTGCACAGAACCAGTACAATAAGAGGCATGGTTCAGTGGCAAAAGCCCTCCACTAGAGCCTGTGCAAGAAACATCAGCTACCTTGCAGTTATAAGTGGTACGTGCACCAACCTGAAGGAGTGATAGAAAACGATCAGGCAAAGATCCTCTGGTACTATGGTATCAGAACAGATAGGGTGATACGTGCAAATAGACGACTAGACGTTGATTGACAAAATCAAGAAGAAAGTATCACTCATTGATGTCGTAATACTATGGGACACCAGAGTTGAAGAGAAAGAGAGGGGAAAAATAGATAAGTATCAAGACCTGATAATAGACTAAGAAGTATATGGGATATGCCAGTTGAAATTGTACTCATATTCATAGGAACATTAGGCACAATCCCAAGATCCCTGAAAAGGAATCTAGAAAAACTAGAGGCTAAAGTAGCTCCAGGACTCATGCAGAAGAGTGTGATACTAGAAACGGTGCACATAGTAAGAAAAGTGATGGACTCCTAAGGAGGCAGGATGCAACCCGGAACCCAACACTGTAAATACCACCCAGTCGGATTGGAGGACTGTGATAGACAAAAAAAAAGAAAATAATAATAATAATAATACTATTAATATGATTTTTGGGACATGCTCGAGAGGATTCTCACTGTTTATTCAGTTAAAAACTAACATGACAATCACAGGTTTCGTCATTTTAAGGTTTTTCTGATTCATCAGTACTTTAACTTTGACCTAAAATTAACAGAAAAATTATTAGCAAAATTTATCTGAGTGTTAATGATTTTTTATAAATTCATGAAACTATTACATTGTCTGGCATCTTGTCAAGAGTTAATATTTACACAATCTTCGATCGAGCGAAGTGGTTTGAGGATCAACGCCCATTTTTCAGAAAGAAAGAAATTTAATTTTTCTAATTATGCACAATGATCAAGGCACTGTTTCCAGTAAAAAAATATATATACTTGCTTAGCGTTTTTATTTTTAACTAAATTCTCGTTATAAAATCATTATCGGAATCACGTGCTTAATTCGAGAGTACAAAGAAGAGGTCAGAAAAAGAATGCTGACCTGGATCGTTGTGCAACGGAGGACAAGACCGGATAGATCATCCCTCCTCTCCCAGGGCTCTCTCGAGAAAAGTGGAGACGGAGGAAGAGGTCGGAGCTGTCCTTCCACTAGGCCACCTTTCATATCAACCGGCTCTTCTCTGTCGTTGGACTCTGGGCTTGGCAACACTCCTGTGGAAGGCCTCCACTGCTCGGCTGACCACCTTCCAAGGAAGGATTTCTTCGGGTCAACTGTGATGCTGCTTTGTATATGTCCCACAAGTCCACTTCAATCGACTTTGAGTCTTCGTTGTCATTTATTATTGCAAACACAGCCTAGTCATGGAGTAATGAAGTTCGCATTAAGTGCTAGACAAAAGATACGTTTAAGTACATTAGTAATAACTCTTTTTATTCCATTAATTAATATAGTGCTTTATGTCATTGAATAGACTAAATTGTGATTGGTGTTCGAGTAATTCTAAATCACTCCTAAACAGCAGTTTTGGAGGAATATATTACCGAGTACGATACAAAATGTTTTCAAATGTGCTCAATGATAACTATGCAATCTATTTGAAGTCGGTCTTCATTAGCTTCACTACCAGTTCATAAAATCAATCTATGAAGCACTGGCAGGAAAGTCGGTGGATAATGAGATGGAAAAGGATGAAAGGTTTTAAGAGTAGAAAGAAAAAGAAAGGGCTAGAAATTGGAGGAAAAGTTATTCCTGGTCTGTGAGAGTTAAAATTTTATAAAAAGACGTGATCCGACCTACAGCTTACTTAGGGCATGTCCTAATATGTACTGTCAAATAGCGCACTGTTTCACCTACGAAAATTAAAATGAATACGCTATATTTTAATATAGATCATTGTTCTGTACTGTTTAACATGCACATTATTTATTTTTGACATTTTCTTTCTCATAAATAAATCATAAATATCCTATCCTAAAGTGTAACTGAACGCGCAACTCCCTTTTAGGCTATTCCATAGGGCTTTCCTATCCCCCAGCAACAGCAACTACAGCAAAGTAGTTTCTAGGCTTACTCCCCGAGTAAGCGATAAATGTGTCTTTGGATGACGATCATTACCTTGTTGTTAGGAGGTAGGTCAACTTCACTGACGGATGAGATCATTTTTTGACTCGAGATGATTAACCAAGAAGATCGGCGATGCTCCTTTGAATCGAATACCTGAAATTGAAAAATACTCATACGTACATGTATATGTGTATATACATATACATATATATATATATGTGTGTGTGTGTATGTAGACAGATTTTTTATGCTTGTAATATGCTTACATAATTTTGTTTTGCCATTACTGAAACAAAAAACAAAAAATAAGAGGAATTCACACTCACATTTTGGAGACTTCTGAGCTCCTCGTCGGTAAAAAGCCAACCCACGAATAAGGGAGATGAAACGCTTCTTTTCGTAAGAGATGCAAATGGGATCTGGTCGCATTCCCAGGAATGATTCTTCGTAATAGAAGAATTCCATTTCGTTTGACAGGAGTTATGAAACGCAGTATAAAAAGCTGGCGAACTGCGAGAGGCTGTTAATAGCCATTTGCTCCATAGTGTTTGCTTGAATGATCTTGAAGTGTCGCCACTCTCTGAAAGACGCCATGACAAGAATCAAATAAAAGATAATCTGAAACTACTTATATTCCCTTCAAAGTATTATCGGTTATAGATTTTGCATAAGTAATTAACTAATGTATTATTATATTTTAATTAATAAAAACGTATCTGGAACATATAGCGGAGTGTATATCATCAATAATAATAATAATATGTTTTATTAAAAGTAATTGCTGCCTCAGCTGCATTAATTTTACATAAGTTCTTCTCTGTTTTCCTAACAGGAAAATAGAGAAAAACCTATATAAAATTAATGCAGCTGAGGCAGCAATTACTTTTAATAAAATATGTTTACAAGAGACTTCACTTCCGGCAATAATAATAATAATAATAATAATAATAATAATAATAATAATAATAATAATAATAATAATAATAATAATAATAATAACACATAGATGAGACTGGATACAAATACCTGGGAATAATGGAAGGAGCGGATATAAAACACCAAGAGATGAAGGACACGATCAGGAAAGAATATATGCAGAGACTCACGGCGATACTCAAGTCAAAACTCAACGCCGGAAATATGATAAAAGCCATAAACACATGGGCAGTGCCAGTAATCAGATACAGCGCTGGAATAGTGGAATGGACGAAGGCAGAACTCTGCAGCACAGATCAGAAAACCAGGAAACATATGACAATACACAAAACACTACACCCAAGAGCAAATACGGACAGACTATACATAACACGAAAGGAAGGAGGGAGAGGACTACTAAGTATAGAGGACTGCGTCAACATCGAGAACAGAGCACTGGGGTAATATCTGAAAACCAGTGAAGACGAGTGGCTAAAGAGTGCATGGGAAGGAGGACTAATAAAAGTAGACGAAGACCCAGAAATATACAGAGACAGGAGAATGACAAACAGAACAGAGTACTGGCATAACAAACCAATGCACGGACAATACATGAGACAGACTAAAGAACTAGCCAGTGATGACACGTGGCAATGGCTACAGAGGGGAGAGCTAAAGAAGGAAACTGAAGGAATGATAACAGCGGCACAAGATCAGGCCCTAAGAACCAGATATGTTCAAAGAACGACAGACGGAAATAACACCTCTCCCATATGTAGGAAGTGCAATACGAAAAATGAAACCATAAACCCCATAGCAAGCGAATGTCCGGCACTTGCACAGAACCAGTACAAAAAGAGGCATGGTTCAGTGGCAAAAGCCCTCCACTGGAGCCTGTGCAAGAAACATCAGCTACCTTGCAGTAATAAGTGGTACGAGCACCAACCTGAAGGAGTGATAGAAAACGATCAGGCAAAGATCCTCTGGTACTATGGTATCAGAACAGATAGGGTGATACGTGCAAATAGACCAGACGTGACGTTGATTGACAAAATCAAGAAGAAAGTATCACTCATTGGTGTAGCAATACCATGGGACACCAGAGTTGAAGAGAAAGAGAGGGAAAAAATGGATAAGTATCAAGATCTGAAAATAGAAATAAGAAGGATATGGGATATGACAGTGGAAATTGTACCCATAATCATAGGAACACTAGGCACGATCCCAAGATCCCTGAAAAGGAATCTAGAAAAACTAGAGGCTAAAGTAGCTCCAGGACTCATGCAGAAGAGTGTGATCCTAGAAACGGCGCACATAGTAAGAAAAGTGATGGACTCCTAAGGAGGCAGGATGCAACCCGGAACCCCACTCTGTAAATACCACCCAGTCGATTGGAGGACTGTGATAGAGCAAAAAAAAAATAATAATAATAATAATATGCTTTCTGAACTCTGAGGATTTATATGTTTCTTCGAATGCAACTTATATATATATATATATATTATATATATATATATATATATATATATATATATATATATATATATATATAAACTACGCTGAAAATGAAACAAAAAGAATGGAAACCTGACGTAATTCATGACGTAGGTCTTTTATCTCTCTACTTTCTTATTTCTTGTAAAACAGTCTTACCATCCAGAGGATGAATGAAGTGAACGTGTTGGAATCCTTGACGCTGAGCGTACTCTTTAACGAACACTATTACTTCAGGATGAAAACTGACGGAATCTGCTCCACACAAACTGACCAACACGCTGAAAAGCGCCAAGAGTTTCATCTTCGAAGAAAGGAGCTTCTACACTGGCTCCGTATTCGTAAACAGTCCTTGCGTTTGATCCTGTCACCAGCTCTGGACAAAAAAAAAAAAAAAAAAAAGTAATACACAATGCCAATGTCGCCTGAAATATTATTTTCCGTTTTGAGCTATTTGGGTGTGAGGACTGGGCGTCGCCTGGGACGTCATCGATCGCGATTATAAGGCCATTGTGGCATAGCTTATGTCAATCCAAAACAAACAACCATCAATAACATTGCGACTCTCCTTCCATCAATCCGAGGTAAGAAGAGAAACCGGAGGAATATGCCACACTTTAAGACTGGATCTGTGTATGGCTTACTTTCTAGGGATTCCATCAGTGGGCCGCCTCGGTCGGGCCAAGATATTTTTGGGGGGACCAAAGAATATTGCACAAAATTAATGTACCATTTCTGTTATTAGTAATATCCATGTGAATGGAGAAAAATAATAGTATAAGTAACTATAGTAGATTCACATCAACCGTGCATCTGATGTCTAGGCCAGTCCCTTACGACGTTCCTGATAGGTTGTTGATAATCTCCTGAGGGATATTTTTAAACTGACGTATCCCTCAGGAGAGGTGAAACATACATCCTGCCTATGTGAACTCCGGAGACAGACAGAGTTTTCAGCCCTGTGATTAGCTTATCAACAGCCAATCAGGAGCGTCGTAAGGGACTGGCCTAGACATCAGATGCATGGTTGATGTGACTCTACTATAGTAAACCTGTATTTGAAATTATAGAGCTCACTTTTCAATTCATTTCCAGCTCTTACTATATTTATACAAATGGGTCAAATACTGTAATGTAAATTTACTCGCAACCTTATACTAAGCACTAGCCTAATTTCTATTATCAGGTTTTAATTTTCAACTATAGTATAATATGCTCGTCATGTAAATATATCAGAATACTGCATAACATCATCAATAACACAAAAGACTTACGTATGACCCTCCAAAATCTCTTCGAAATGTCAACCTGTGCCATTCCCTCTTCTTCATCTCCTCTCCCTCGGAATTGACAGTAAACAGCAGTAGCAAATTGCATTGTACTTATTCAAAACTAACCATAGTTTCAAGCACTTCATACTTGAATTAATAACATTAAGTTGGATCAAAACATCATGAACAAAGATAAGTTGTAAAGGTAACAAGAAGAGGAAATTCAAACGGGGGAGTATCAATCTAGGGTGGGGAGCGACGAGCATCTGACTGGGGGCGGGGGGACCCGGGTACCCCCATAGCGACACCACTGCATGTGAGGCTAATGGTAACATATTCAACATATTCATACAGCAAATATATATATATTCTGGTCAAGATTTGAAATTTTGTTCTTGAACGATTCTGCTCTCAGTACATGGGCCTTTATAGACTCGTAATATGCTGTATAAATAACTGAGTCCAGCTCCTAGTGCAAACATACTTTGGACACGAGCTGTCTCATAAACTTGCATAATTTTATAGGTATGAACAGGCATGAACCCAGAGGCCAGAGAACATTAGCAACTTTCGCGGCAGTGTTGCTCTGCCCTCCTGTCATTTCAAAGTGGATCGCTTTGAACGAGCTTTTACAACTTTAGTTAAAAAAATTTAAAAAATTTTGATTAATGAAAAACAAACATTTTCAACAAATAAAGTATGTGCTTCTATAATATTGTCAGGTAATAAGTTAACATGCATGAAACTCCATGGAGGTTCTAGGATTTCGTCAAAGTAACATTTCGAAGTTAATTTTCACCGTTCAACTAAATCACAACGCTAAAAATAGCTATACAATTTACTACTTCTATAAAAATTAATTTTTAAGGCTAATGAAAATAATCCTTGAGGTTTATCATCTTCATTCCCGTAACCGGTACTTTTAACGGTTTGACTTCTACAGTAAAAGTTATCAGTACATAATATATACCATGTTGAAAAAATAGAATAGCCCCGTTTTCTCTCTCAGTAGCTCTAGAAAGACGCAAAATTAGACTGGGACGTATATATACTTTGGTAACGTTTGATGAAAGAAGACATCGATTGCGATATTAACGCCATAAAAAAAAAAAAAATAAAATAAAAACATGACATTTCTCGCTTCGTCTCACTTCTTTAGAAAGGATGTTCAATAAAACGCGTTTCTAAGATAATTAATATTATTATTAGTATATACGACGTAGTAGAATGGTAATAATAATAAGAATAACAGAAGGAAAAGGAGAGGCAAAACTACAAATCAAAGAAGCCAGAACAGAAGCCGACCGCCTATCACTGTCAGAACGAATGAGCGCTTGATAAGACCAAATCCATCACGCTCACGCCCTAATCAGTCAGTGTCTCGTGGGGAAATAAAGACACAGCAGCACATCCTTCCCTCCATTCTGTGACTTCAATCTTTCCACCAGAAACGAAGATGGATGTGTTGTCACCTCGTTTCAAATCCGGCTTCGCAGTTGTCTCGAAACTTGAACAAATAGAAATCTTGTTCAATATAGGCTAACATGATGGTGATGAGGGCATTAAACCGCAATTTCTTTGGACTTTTATGCTTCGAAAACGTCGTGTCAATCAAAATAACATAATTAGCAAATGACGCAATGTTGTTATAGGAACTTGAACAAACGACCAAACCGCAAATTCCGGAATGTTTGTTTATACGAAGTCCCAAGCTTAGGCTTTGTCTCGACATTACATTTACATTGTTGACTGATGCTGTTTGTTTACATCTGCATTCGCACAAACCAGAGCACTAACTACAAGCAATATTTATTTTAGCAGTTTCCTTCAGCAAGGCCCCAGCAATGTAAAAAAGAAGCCCTTAATTACGTGCCTGTGCGAAGGTGAGAGACTTTCTCCTTCCAGCTGCAGAACCGCTGTCGAACGAAGCCTCGTGCAGAACAATTCGAGAAGACCAGCTGCAGCTTATTTTATTATCTTAATGTATTATCTCCGGTATAGTTTTTCCTTCTTCACCTGCATAAGAGAAATAATCAATTTCACGGTTGATTTACAATCGTTCCCGCATGTCACGAATAGAGGCATCATTCTCCTACAAATAAAGAGACTCTGCAGGAGTAAGTCGACCTCTTTTCTTGTGGCGCCCTTTCGCTAGCTTACTGACTGTATATAGATATATATGTATGTGTGTGTAGGTGAATGTATACATACATATATATATATATGTATGTATGTGTGTATGTATACATATATATATATAATAATATATATATATATACTATATATATCTATGTATGTATAACTGAATCACGAAAGTTTGGAACGTGATAAATCCATAAATAAAGGTGCAAGCCACGAAGGAAAAATAAACAACGGAGTTTCTGCAAGATCTTTCGACTGAACGTCCTTTATTTTTCCTTCGTGGCTTATACCTTTATATATATATATGTATATATATATATATAATATATATATATATATATATATATATATATATAATATACATATATATATATATATATATATATATATATATATATATATATATATATATATATATATATATATATATATATACCCAACCTGGTTCTGAGGAAGTCTTTTTGGAGTGAGGTTGCTAACCTTGTGCCCAATTTAACCCCCATTGAGACCACCACAACTACCAGATGCTTCACTGACCTTTTATGCCAACAGGGTCCCAATGTTTTTTTAACGATGAGAGTCCAGCCACACATCTTCACCTGGATGCGAGCCTGGGTCCTCTAATTAGGTAGAAATGGATCCTTACCGATCACACTTCAAGGCTTAAGTTCAGCCCCATCTCAGGTCTGATGTATTCAAATGAAAGAAGACTTTATTGTTGGGGGTCAAGAAAAAGGTGGAATTTAGCCACCTCTCCTCTTAGGACTGTCACCCATAAAAAAATAAATAAATAAGAATAAATAAAAAGTCTCGTAAAAATTTTTGTCACGTAAAGTTTGTTTTTTTAAATAAGGAAAGTTACTGCAAAGTTAGTTATTTTGGTAGTAATATTTTTTTCTATTTTTGCGCAAGGAAAGCCAGTTGCAAAACAGAAAACTCCGACCAAAATAATGAATACTTCAGCCACCTTCCTTTAGCAAGTTTATGTATCTGGGCGTTCATGTGTGAGTATTGTTTAGTTTCGTGTTTAGTAAAGTGGCTGTGGAAATTTGGCTCTTAAAACATTCATCAATAATACATTAATTTGCTGTGACATCTACTCACGATAACGGATAATATTTTGGTCTTTTTTTCAAATTTTCATATCACAGAAACTTTATTTGTATATCGCAACGAGTGATTTTATGAGACAATTTTCAAGTTGATTCTCTCTCTCTCTCTCTCTCTCTCTCTCTCTCTCTCTCTCTCTCATTGGTGTATCAGATGTGCAATATTGAGAGTAATCTAAAAATTGTGTCTGTGCAG
The DNA here is from genome assembly GCF_015104395.2 of Macrobrachium nipponense. NCBI lineage: Eukaryota > Metazoa > Arthropoda > Malacostraca > Decapoda > Palaemonidae > Macrobrachium > Macrobrachium nipponense. The sequence continues at coordinate 14,940,550 of NC_061106.1, forward strand.
GTGTGAGAAATAAATTCCACCCCCATAGTCCGCTGTTAACCCTAAAATCATTATGACCCTTCAGTTACAGGTTAAGTTAGGCTAGTTAAGTTCAGGATGGAGCCAAAGGAACTTTAATTGGGAACTGGATTGATATTTCTATCCTGAGTGGTGGTTTTTTTATTTATCTATGTCAGGTAACCGCTAAAGGAGACGGCGTGTTCCCGACATATAATAATATATTTGAGTAATCTTAATAAACTAATATTTATACCTGATTTACTGGTAATGTGAGAGAGAGAGAGAGAGAGAGAGAGAGAGGCAGGCAGGCTATCATCACATCACAATAATCCAATGAGGATATTCTTGTGGTCGATAGCACCCTTGGATAAGAGAGAGAGAGAGAGAGAGAGAGAGAGAGAGAGAGAGAGAGAGAGAGAGAGAGAGAGAATTCAAGGGGAAGTGTTCCTGAAGGACTTAATGTAGAAATTCAGTTGCTGAGATCCGCTCAATGTCATCATTGTTGGTTTGTGGGCTGTAACAATCGGAGACACTAACTAATTGTGGGAAGGAAGTTTGGTTTTCTCCTGCTAGTTTTGAGAGAGAGAGAGAGAGAGAGAGAGAGAGAGAGAGAGAGAGAGAGAGAGAGAGAGAGAGAGAGAGAGAGAGAGAGAGAGAGGAGGAGGAGGAGGAGGAGGAGGAGGAGGGAAAGGACGGCTGCTATAATTAATGCAACAACAAATTGTTTTGGAAATGGACAGCAACTAATTAATTTGTATTTAGGAGAATCTTACTAATTTGATTATAATTGCTTTTATCTTCAAATAAATTACCTGCTCTGTGAAGTCAATCGTACGATGTTATTGTAATTAAGATCTTTTTCTCGAAACAGCCGTGCGGTGATCAACATGTAACTAATTACGGCGCTTGGCCCGCCTCTACCAATAAGAAAGGTCATGTTGAAATTTACCGGCAATGTCAGGGTATATGTATTCATGGGTATACAATGAATTCATAAGAAAAATAACGTTTATTTGTATGATAGAATACACACACACAATCCATACTTATATAGCCATAGTCGTACACAGAAATTAATATGTATGCCTATAAACTAGGTGTGTTTTCAATAGAACGTAAAATTATTTCAGATACTGAAAACGACTAACATCAGCCCATCATAATATACCAGATTTACTTACTACATTGACCTGCTCCCTCTCCCTCTCTCTCATAAAATAGAGTAACACTTCCCTTTTAAATTCCGTGGTAGCCTTAACCTTTGCTGGTGATATGATAAACGATGAGAAACATGACGTCTGCCCCCAACCGTCACCAAAATCTGCTATCGCAGAAGGGATCCAGGCAGCAAGGTCCGACTCCAGGGATGTTACGTACCGCATCAGTAACCGATCGTCGGTACACTGGAAAAAAATATATAGACTAATATAAATGTGTACCATACTGTTACCATGTTAACCCACAGAAAGTGTTCAGTCTAACGTATATGTTGTCACTTCAGCGATGAGAGAAATCATAAGGATGGTGGTGAATTGAACTAAATGTAGATTTTAGGCCAAAGGCCAAGCACTGGGACCTATGAGGTCATTCTGCGCTGAAATGGAAATTGACAGTAAAAGGTTTGAAAGGTGTAACAGGAGGAAAAGCTCGCAGTTGCACTATGAATCAAGTGTTAGGAGAGGTTGGAAAGTAAGATGATGAAAGAGAATATGAGAGGAAGTACAGTAAAAGAAACAAATATGGTTGCAGCTAGGGGACGAAGGGACGCTGCAAAGAACCTTAAGTAATGCCTACATTGCACCGCATGAGGTCCACTGATGGCACTACCCACTTACGGGGATAAGGAAGGTGATGATGAACCGTTAACACACTTTCATTTATAATTAAAAAAAACCGCTGCAAACGGTGAAAATGAGAACAAATAACATGAATAAATAAAATTGAGAATGATAAAACGAAAATTGATCGAAAGAGCTCATTCAAGCGTATACCTGTTCATTTGTTTATTAGAATGTAACTACGGAAATGCGTACATAGCTAATGACGAATAAATGACAGTCCTGGCATCTCACCTATGAATTACAGGATTCAAGAAGACACCAACCAACGCCTCCTTTTGTCTCTCTTAGGTTACTGTAGTCTGGGAAGGAACCTTGGGTCTTCCTTTTTTATTAAACGCAGATTATTGGCGTTCTCCGGTAAAGACATTAAGAAAACATCATTGACTATCAGTCTTTGTTTATGTAAAATGCTGAACTGCGTTTGAAACAAGGCGACAGGCGTTGTCCCCGTGGCCGCTCTAGCTGAAGGAGGTTGTAAATTTTAGCTTTAAAACTGAGTGGACGAAGACGCCGTTACTCCAGACAGTACTCTGAGACTGGTTGGAGGGGAACGTTAGGCGAGAGGATCACAGGTCTTATCAAGTAGTTCTTCTTAACAATGATTTGGGAGGGGTGTGGTATCCTGAAACAGAAGCTGCAATTTGTTGTTATCCCTAAACTTGACTTCATCTCACTGAAGCTCTTCTGTACATAGCAGGCAGGTAGGAGAAAAAAAAATCCTCGTTGTAACCCTCATTTTTCAAAGAATTCAGTTGACATGGTTATACTTGGGATTCGACAAAATGGACCAAAATAGTTTTATTCCCTAAAGTTCTTAAGAGGTTTTTATCGTCTTTTTTCCTCCTGGAGTTTTGTTGCTTTGGTTTACGCGTATATAGATTTGGTCAAATACTTCTCAGTGTTACTTGTTTTTTGTAAAACGGACCTCAACCGTCTATATTATTGGTAATAGTAATATGTGAGCTTAACTCTGACATCTAGCTTATCGGTCATGTACTCTCAATCATCAACCTAGACTAACTCGACATCTGGCTCATCGGTCATGTACTCTCAATCATCAAACTAGACCACTATCAATATTATAAAAACTCTGCATTTAACGCTCGGCATTCATTTTTCGTCAAACGTATCATTCTATGGATATTTTACCGGTTACCTGAATTTTTGGGTTACGCTCTACCAGAATCTTAACTGCCGTTGCTTAAAGTCGAGACACGCAAAGAGCTCATCAGTTTTCTTCGTTAGTCCCATGCTGTGTATCGAATTAATATTTTGAACAGCAAACATTGCCGATGGCTGATTACCGTCGCAAGGGAACATTAAATCTAAACTGTATTCTTTTCGATTTTAATTCGCTACTGTAAAATAGAAACGGAAAGTAGACCAGAAGAAGAAAGGCTAGCGTAATTCTGTGGGCATACCGTTGACTTCCACCCCACACCTCAACTGCCTCGTTATTGATTTTCTATTACAATGAGACTAATTTGGCCAAAGCCGAGCGTATTTGATATCCTCTTATTTGAATCAAATTGTGGCCCGGGAATTCTCGTCTGCATATATTAATGTGTCGGGTCTCTCGATCTAATGTATCAGCAGCGGCTGAGGAAACAGCATCAGAGCTTTAAATTTAATTGACTCGCACAGGAAGACAGTTGCATCCCAATACTGCTGCTCTAGATAAGGTAAACTGATACTTATCAACTTACTTATTTGTTATTGCTATGAAATTAAAGACTGTCGGACATTCACATGACTTAAACATTATAAATAAAGCTTCAGCGTTATATTAAGTTATATGGGAAAGTAAATCCACAGTGATGTGTCTGTTTGATTTTATATAAGATAATATATAGCAGAAGGCTTTCGATGACCTGCACGGTCCCCCTTGTCAATCTAACTATAATTACAAACAGCGGTTATATGAAAACCCTGTTTTTGACTTTTTTACAAATCAGACATATCACTGTGGATTTACTTTCCCATTTTACTGACTCGTGATTATAAGTTTTCTTTTAGCTGTATGCTATAAAGTCCCTTCACAGTATTCAGGCACACACATTCACACGCAGCATGTGTGTTATTGGCAACA
>NC_061106.1:14949479-15076979 GCF_015104395.2 Macrobrachium nipponense
ATTTGCTCGTAATTCTCTCGCTTTTCAACAGTGTTACCAGATCAAACAGTCCAAGGGAGGCAGTAGTCACAGGCAGGCGAACCTATGACTTGGACCACACTCGTGATCACCATCAACTCACAGAATTGATAACAGTGTGTGCGCGTTGTGCATTTTGCCTCCTTAATTGACGATGCCTCCTTAATTGGCAAAAGTCGTTATCAAATTCCTCGTCTTTTGGAGTACCTTAATTGTAAGCATATTATTAATATAGGATTTCTGAAATCGAAGATAATCATACGCTTACTTTTCTAGGCATCCAAGTAAAAAATCTCAATAATGAATATCACACTCTAGTCTTTAGAAAGCGTACTTTCACGGGTCTTGTGACCAAATTTTAATCAGGTAGGCTACACCTTTGAAATATAAGATGAATTTTATATTTACACTAGTAACTAGAGCATATAAAATTTGTTCAAGCTTTTTGGATTTGCATGAAGAAATGGAATTTCAGAGGTCACTTTTGAAAAATAATGGTTATCCGTTGAATTACGTGAATACATATATTGGTAGACAACTTGTGAAATATAAGTAAACAACATAAAACTACCGGTAAGGTAAAGCAACTTGTTATTTATTTACCTTAATTCTTTACTGGAACTCATAGTCACGATATAAAAAAGCACTTAATTTCTAGTTTGTCCATTTATCACCCTCAGCTACGTATCAAAATATATTATACTTTGCAAAATAAATTAGGTAATTCTTTAAAATTAAAGTCCTTAAATCAACAAGTCTTCAGTCCTGTCTGCTGTATAAATGGCAGTGTAGTGGTTGCGATGTCACATACATTGGAAAAACTACAAGTTCACCTTGGATGAGATTGTTTGAACACCTCGGTAAGTCATTTCGTATAGATAATTATCTTCCAAGGCCCAGTTACAGTGAAATTAAAGAACACACCGAGGAAACTGTTTACCCTGTACATGTTGACAATTTTCCTATTTTAACCACTGCTCAGATAGCAGCAGACCCGTTTTCTAACAATTTTAACAAATCGGATATTAGTAAGTCGTTACAGTTGTTAGTGCTGGACACTGCCATTCTTTTTTAATGGCAAGTCTTATAAGCAAGTTGGTGGTATGGCAGTGGGATCTCCACTCGGTCCAACCTTTGCTAATATCTTCATGTGCTCCCTGGAGGGAGCATATGCTAGATGACTGTCCGCTGGCATACCACCCTCTGTTTTACCGAAGGTATGCTGATGATACCTTTTCGCTTTTCAGAAGCCGGGACGATGCAGATGGGTTTTTAGAATATGTTAATGGTATACATTAAAATGTCAAGTTTACCACTGAATAGGAAAATGATAACATTCTATCTTTTTTAGGCATTTTAGTTTTTAGGAATAATGATCGTTTTAGTACCACTATTTTTAGAAAAAACACATTTACGAGTCTGGGATCTAACTTTTACAGCCATTGTTTTTTTTATTACGTTAAATTCATTATCGACCGTATTACACAAGGCTTTTAGTTTTACTTCTAATTGGCTCTTTCCATGAGGAAATTATATATCTTCAGAGGTATTTCGTTGACAACTGCTTCCCATCCAAGCTGTTTTTTAGGACCGTTAACAAATGTTTTAATTTTTCAGTCCAAAATTCGCAGTACCTACTGTTCCAAAACTGCCATTTTTCCCCAGTCTTCCACTAATACATAAAAATCATTTTATGAATTATATAAAATCATCAATCGCCATATTCCGGCCATTAATCTAAAACCTGTACCGATTAACCCTAAAACGATCGGCTCTGTTCAAGTACAAGGAAAAGCTAAGCCCACTAATGAACTCGGGTGTAATATACAAATTCACTTGCCCCAGATGTGACCTGGAGACCTATGTCGGTTGCACATGAATGTTACTAAAGGTGAGAATAGATTCTCATCGTGGTGTTAGCTACAGAACAGGGGTGATACTATCGAACCCTGAATTCTCCAGAATTCGTGACCACGTGATTAAATGTAAGCATAAAATAAAGTATGATGATTTGGATATTTTGGACAGCCTCGAACGACCAACTTCTAACGGTTCTGGAATCGTTCTTTATTAAGCAGATTGTTACGCGGTTAACTCCCAGTCCTCTGCCACGCCTCTGTACCTGTCGTGAGTGTTCCTGGAATTCCAAGTTGCCACTCAACTTTTTCTTTCTTGAAATATGCCTTCTATTCCGTATCAATAATTTTATGATAATTGTAATTTTTCTTTAATTTTCGTCTTTTGTTTGAGTCATTTTAATGTTTGAAAATTTGTTTGTCTTTTTAGTCTTGAAAATGGGACTTGTCCTGAAACCTCGGCAATCATGATAAAGCCATTTGATTTTGACTTGCCTATCGTTCGACTTCGATTGTTTGATGAAGTCTTTAGCAACTAGTGTTTAATGTTTTGTCAATAAAGAATATATTATACCCTGATAATAGCACGAAAGTCCGCGTGCTTCAGAATACCATAAAATCCACCTAAGAAGGCTAGTGAAAACCGGGACTTGGAACAAGTACTTTCGTAGTTTATTCTACATTTCCAAGTTCACACCAAGTCCAAAAACAGCTTACAGAGCTTTATATACAAAATTGAGTGGTGGTAGGCTGGGTTACAGTAAATTTATTTGGACATGTTCTCCAAACAGAAAGGACGTGGAAAGAGGATCAAGGGATAATCCAAGGTAGAGGTTACAATTCCTGATGAACACAGTTTCCAGAAGATTTCTTTTCTGATGGTCGTTGAAGCCACGTGCACCCTCGTACACCAGAAATTTTAACCTCCACCTTAAATTATCCCTGTATATAAAGCTCGGTAAACTATTTAATACTCAGTGGGAAACTGAAAATGTAGAATAAACTACGAAAGTACTTTTTCTAAGCCCTGGTTTTCACTCACCTTCTTACGTGGATTTTATGACGTGTGTGTGTGTGTGTGTGTGTGTTCTACTTTGCGCGAGACTGCACTGTATAAATACACAGACCTGCGATGCTATATTTTTTTCATGAATTCAGTGTGTCCTCTTAGTTCTTTATTCAACCGCGAATTAATCATTATTTTTTCCCTTTTGTCTCCCCGAACCCATTTTCTTAGGCCCCACTCAAAACAATGCAGAATTAAAAGCAATTAACTACTGAATCGAGCTCAGCAAGTTCTTTGCCACCAAACGTCAACTAATTTTAGCGAGATATTTTCCTTGATTACAGAATATTTCGCGTAATTGCTTTCCGCTTTGGTTGGTTTGAGAGCCAGTATAGACTGGGCGAAGCCTTTGTACCTGCCAAGGAAATGGAGGAAAAGAAAAAAACCTAGTGATTTTTCTTTAATCTCTTTCGACATTACCTTAAAAATTATTAGTTTTGCATAGGCGCAGAACAGCTAAATTGATTTCGTTGTTACAAAAGTAAAAACGATAACGCTTCAAACTGAAGGTTTTAAATATACCGGCTCATAGCCATCTATATGCCATTTCTGCAAGTAGTATATGATGAGACATTATTGTTTGCTGTTATACAACGTTGTCATGTATCACTCCAGTTGAGCGACTATTCCTTCGGTACACTGGGTTAATGTCAGAAATAGTAACTGTAAAGAAAGGAACTTTAGGACAATGTAATGATAGGCTCGTGCGATTTATGCAATGATATTCATTCTAAAACCAAGAAAGATTAAACACTGTATTTATAAGGAACTCCAAAATTTAGAGCTAGAGAGAAAGCAAGGGTGACAACTCCAGTTTCCTTTCAAATTATTGTCCCTTGCCCTTCCTCACTTGCTTTAAGATTCGGGTTCCATACATACATAGTGTATGAACCTTCTACATCTTAAAACATTATTATGACAATACATAAAAGCTAATTAAACCAACGTAATCCATGCAATTGCTCCTTGGGGGAGGGGGGGGGGCGTTGTAAGTGCTGCCTGTACATCTTATACGATGCACTCTAAGCATTATTAAAGGTTCTTTGCACCGTCCCTTCGCCCCTAGCTGCAACCCCTTTTATTCTTTTACTTTACCTCCATTCATATATTACTTCAAGCGCCCCAGTGGCGTGGTCGGTATGGTGCTGGCGTACCACCTCGGTGGCCGCGAGTTCGATTCTCGGGCATTCCATTGAGGTGTGAGATGTGTCATTCTGGTGGTAGAAGTTCACTCTCGACGTGGTTCGGAAGTCACATAAAGCCGTTGGTCACGTTGCTGAATAACCATTGGTTCCGTGCAACGTAAAAACGTCATACAAACAAACAAACATATATTTCTTCAGTCTTGCTATCCACCCTCTCTAAACGATTATTTCATAATGCAACTGCGTAGGTATTCATCCTGTTAGACCCTTCAAAACAACCAGTTCTCAATTTCGTTTTCGTCGCTGAACGACTTCAAAGATCCCAGTACTTCGCCTTGGCCTAAACACTATATTCCATTCCATTACCTGCAATTGCGTGTCGTATTCAACTGTTTTTTGCCGTTGTATCATAGATCCCCCTTTTGTTACATACAGATACTTGAGACACTGCCCTACTTTATAAAAAATATAATCCCTCCTCTAACCAGGCCTCATAGCAACCACAAGGACACCACGAACCATATTTTTAATCTGAGAAATCTAGCAATCTCCTGCTTGTTCGGTTTTACATCGCTTTCTTTGCCTCTAGTGACAAGATTAGGAAATCTGTTCTTGCATTTACTTTCTATGATTTCTATAAAAGACGGTATTTCAAGAAAACACATATGCACATACATATATATTTATATATATATATATATATATATATATATATATATATATATATATATATATATATATATATATATATATATATATATATATGTATATAATATATATATGATATATATATATATATATATATATATATATATATATATATATATATATATATATATATATATATATAAGGCGTGTGTCTGCATAGGGGGCTTGTATTCATGTATGTTTTCTCCCCAGAGGGGGTTGCCTCAAGAGCTTGGTTACCTTTCGCTCCTTAACAAATCAGTTAGGCCTTTCTAACGTCATTCCCTTACGTGTGTGGTATATATATATATATATAATATATATATATATATATATATACTTATATATATATATATCTATATATATATATATACTCTATATTTATATATATATAATACTTCTGGGCACAATTTTTCACGGATACAACATTCATTGAATAGAATGGCTTTTTCACTGTTTACCAGCTTTTTTGAAATTGATTCATATTTTCTAATTTTCTTCACTTCATTGTTCAGGTTACTAATGGACACATAATGGGGTTCTTCCATTTACTCCAGTATTTTTACAAAAACGCGACAGCTGTTTCGTCAACCTATACGTATTGACGTTATCAAGCGTACTGATACAAATATGAGCCTACATGCGTTTTGTGACGTCATGAGGACGGAAAGGTAGTACAATTGCCAGATACCTAGTTTTAAATATTTACAAAAGACTATAGTGAAACATAAAATAAGACAAATAAATAAATATGTTAACAGAAATTATATCAAAAGTTGAAAGTAAGTTATTATATACAAATTTACATAAAATATATATTAATTAACATATATGTTTAATTAACAAAATGTCAGTGTGCGCTCCTGTCCGCGTGTGGTAGTGGTCTTGTTCCACGCGGTTGAAGGGCTGCCCTCCTACAAGAGGGCAAAGATCGGTCTGCCTCGCGTTGAATGTTAAGGTTTGGGCGTTGCGTGGCGATGCTGACGGCTTCTGATATCAATAAACGATTGTAGTTGCCTTCCTTGTGGATTATTTTGGTGTTTGTGAGAAGTTCTTGCAAGGATGATTTTTTATTGTGGGTATCCACAAAGTGCTGGTGAATAGCACCTTGGTTTCTGTGGGCCTGCATGCGACGTTTGAGTGTAGTTGTTGTGTGTCCGATATAGCATTTTTAGGGGGACTGACATTGCTCGTCAGCACAGACAAACTTGTAAACTATATCAGATTCAACCTCTTTCTCCGTCGATGGAGCCGTACTATTTTTCATTACCAGTGAGGCCGTAAGATTTGGCTTGCAGTAAAAATACTGGAGTAAATGGAAGAACCCCATTATGTGTCCATTAGTAACCTGAACAATGAAGTGAAGAAAATAATTAGAAAATATGAATCAATTTCAAAAAAGCTGGTAAACAGTGAAAAAGCCATTCTATTCAATGAATATATATATATATATATATATATATATATATATATATAATATATATGGATAAATAAATGGATAGATGCACGCATACCTCAGATGATTGCATTATGGCAAATGTAAATTGGGTTAAAGTCTTAACTGTAAGCTTTAGAATTAATATTCAGGTTGGTAGCCAGGGGGAAGGTAGGGTTGTGGGGCCTGAAATTTCATCCATTGTAAATAAAATTCCCGTAAATACTACGATTTAGAACAAATATAGGTCATTTTCAGCTTTTTTTTATGAGACGCACGACGAAATATCTACATGTATACTACATGCGTAAACGTGAAATTCGCAATATGCTGCGCTTACGTAAATGCATATATATTTGTGAAGCCATTTCACTCGTGCTTTGTGATTGTGCTGTTAACCATTAAAGAGAAGCAAGCATGAAATGTGTGGGAATTAAATCGGGACAATTATTGTCCGAATCCGATGATGCAAAATCATTAGTAGTCAACCTTTCCTTATTAACGCAAAAATGGAACTGTGCGGGACTGGCTTGGATAACGGCCATTAGAGGGAATGGCCCGATATTAATATTTAATCATTATATATCGCTGATTAATTGGGCATTTGTAGGAGCTCTAATTAAACTTGATTTATGATATGGCAGAGGTTTATTCATCGATGCGATTTCGAAGCCATCTCGAATTCGACGGTAAGCTCCATTTAGAATATTATTTCAAGGAATACTTGAGGGTTTGTATGCTGCTCTGCGTATTCATTGTATATATACAGGTTTTTGTAAGTAGGAATAATTTATTCACGATGATTACAACATCTATGTTACTCAAATCTTTGATCTGTGTTGTAGTGACAGAAAATTGTTAAATAAATGGGAAAAAACCAATGAGTACATTCTGAATAGGAAGCATTCAAAATTTGACAGTAAATTAGGGTAGCGTCAATTTTAGAGTGGTTATGTAACCGAATGGTTATGTAATTACCTATTGTGAATAAAAGGAAAGTGGATGGAAAAGCACTGGAAATGATGGCGAAATTATGATGTAATTTACTAGTAAGAGATAAGAATCGCATTTCCACCATAAAGCAATATCTGAGGGAGAAGAAAGATTGTACCTGGAGATTTATATGGAAGGGATAAGTGAGCATAAGAGGATGAAAGCAGTCTTCATAAGTGAAGAGCCCTGTTGGTCTTTACAGGAAAGATTGTGTTCACTATAATATCATTACGGATTCGGTTTAGAAGTGGAGGATGCTTTTATTTAATTAATATAGCAATTTGCATGTTATGCACCGAAAATAACGCTTTTCATAAGAAAATGTAGGTGTGAGAGTAAAACTTTATGTAAACGTGCTTAAATTCCCAGACAAGGGTGTATAATATCTGCGTGACTGTTGAATACTTGTTTAAGTGAGGTGTATAGAGCAGTTGTCAAGTGGCTTGAGAACGTAAATGCACGCTTACTCGATAAGACAACGGATAATCATCATCATATTATAATGGGCGTAATGTCTGTCTGTCTGTCTGTCATTCAATCACGGCCAAATGGCTGGTCAGATGGGCATGAAACTTGGCAGGGTTATGGTGGGGACCTCTAAGATGGTTTGTAATGGGGTTTCATCCAACCTACCCCCCCTCCTTTGTAGGGGGTGGGGGTGAGAAGGGATTCCCTGAAACGGAGCTGTTTCTGGCCGTGAAACGAGGCTGGTTATTCCCGTAGACTTAGTTACTTTACGATTTTTCATACATAATTTCTGTACAGCTTCCCCAGAGAAAGTCGCAAATATTTCAGCTCGGACACAAGAGAAGATGAAAATTATCATCAATATCTGCAAGATTTTTTGAATAACTTAAATCCATCGGGACTGCCAGTGCACAAAATAATGTTGAAGAAGTACTGCCCGGTACTGTTGCTTTGGAATTTCGATCCTGCCAATGGACATAATAAAAAGGAAACTGACAAGTTCCTACTTTCTACTCTTTTTTGGAAGACACAGGATCATAAGAGCATTTATCAGTAGCCTAACGCACTGACATACAAGTTGCGTCTTTGCAGTAACATAATGAAAAGAAAGATACTTTATTATTCATATCACCGTGCAAAGTAATTGACAAAGAAACGAACCAATTAAGATCCCTGTTCCGTTAAATGAAAGTCACCGACGAGAGAGAGAGAGAGAGAGAGAGAGAGAGCCATTTAACGACATTAATGCACTACAATTTTATAATTTTATCTTGCTATCAAAAAATGAGAGAGAAAGAGAGAGGAGATAATTTGTGATTTGAGAGCTAAGTAATCCGATAATCCCATCACCGTCTTCGTTACTTGACTTACATTGAGAGAGAGAGAGAGAGAGAGAATATCGTTAAAAGAGGGGAAACAACAATGAATAAGAATTTCTCTGCGTTCAGTGATTGTCCCTTGAATTACATTACGAGAGAGAGAGAGAGAGGCTATTCGTGTAATCGCCCTTATTTTAATATTGCTGAACAAATAGTACATATAAATTTTTCACTTCTGCACCCGTATTTTATCACCCATCGTAGATGGGTAAGTTTGCTAGTGGTTATAATGATGTATAGTTGATGTTTGCGGTTGGTGTGAAATCAAGGCGATTCTTTGTAGTTAAGTGATAAAGCAATGGTGTGATTAATGATTGTTAGTTTCAATTTTTGAAGAATGAACTGGATTGACTCTTGTAGGGATTTAGAGAGTAAGTAAAATATTAATCACTCTAGCAGGTGAAACAAAAAGGTAAACGGCTTTCTATAAAATACTTTTGGCCTGTAATAATGAACCGCTGGGCCAAATGTCCCTGAGAGCGAATGGTTAGTATTGATTTCGAGTGGTGGCAGAAATGACATAGTGAAATTGAGTTAAGACGGCTGAAGAGGTGTAAAAAAGGTGACAGATGTGGAGATTGAGGTCAGTGTTTATCGAGTGCCGAATGATTAAGACGTCTATTATTGGGAAATCTTGGAAGGATTAGAAACATAGACGCGTAGTGTTGTGAATTGGCTGGGAGACAGAAGTATTAGAATGGAATGTCCTTAATGTCTATGAAGCCCAAACATTGATTGCAAGAAAGCAACAGCTCGGTATGATCGACCTGCAGTTCATAAACATTTTTCACAAGTTTGAAGTGATTGGGAAGATTCTTGCTCAGCGCCCTCATCCCTTTTTTAGGCTGATGTATAACAGACTTGGGCATTGTTTTTCTCTGAAATCACCCTCACCCCTTTCTTGATGGGTATAGCTTGTAATGGGACTTGTTCCATAAGGACTTGAGTATAATAATCATTAAAAACTATTTAATGTACCTCTATTGGCAAGTAGACTCGACCAAGGTTGCTATTGTCATTGTAAAACTGCTCGCTCCTCTCTCTCTCTCTCTCTCTCTCTCTCTCTCTCTCTCTCTCTCTCTCATATGTCGCTTCATGAGATTGGTATTATCAAAGCCCTGAAATTGGTGTTTTTCTCTTAAGTTCCCTTTTGTGTTTAAAGTCACATTCTGTGGGAGAAATTATTGCATTTACAGCCTTCACTCCCCTTTTCATTGTGACGTAATTTTTCTTACTGAAAAATGGCTCTCTCTCTCTCTCTCTCTCTCTCTCTCTCTCTCTCTCTCTCTCTCTCTCTGCAATTTAAGAAGTTTAAGAAGGACAATAGTCTCTGATGAGAGTCTAAAAGCACCGCAATACTGTAATGAAAGTTCGTCGGAATAGCGTTAATTCTTTTTATTCGATAAGAGAGAAATTGGAAAACCTCATTGTCGTATCTACGAAATTTGTGGTGTCTCTTTGTGTCATAGTGAGTCTGGATGTCTCTGCCATTTTATGTAAATATTGGTGAATGGAAATCTACGTTATTGGAAAGTATAGAGTTTATTATAAAAATAAGTTTATTTATGTGTTATTGAAAAATTTTAAGATAAAATACGCAGTCGAAGAGAGCAGATATAACTGGTGTAGAAAAACATAAAACGCCATTTAATGAGAATCATTTTTAGTAAAGTTTATTCTCTGAATTCAGTATAAATAGCACAACGCTCGTTGAATTTTATGCCATTTACCTGGCTTCCGGATGAAACATGTAATTCCAAATGTTTCCCCCAATAAAATTCCAAACATAACAAATTCATCTCGATATAGAAAATAGAATTCATATGTAAAAATAGAAATATAATAAAATAAAATAAGACTAGTATAAAAGTAAGTTCAATAAGGCGATTTTGTGTTCCCTTCACTGTGGTATCTAAAGGGTTCTCCGGATTCGCTTCAAAGTGGTTTTATCTTTGTGGTTTAAGCTAGCCCCTTCTGTAGAACCACGAGAGAGAGAGAGAGAGAGAGAGAGAGAGAGAGAGAGAGAGAGAGAGAGAGAGAAAAGGGCTGCAGTGAGGACACTTGAATCTAACCAGCTTTTTGATGGGTTGTTTTCAAGGCCTTACGACCATTTCGAGTTAAGTTTTTTTGGCATTCGTTTTTCAGCAGAAGTTTTTTTAACATAGGATTAAGCCCGGTTAGTTTTACCGCGGCTGTTGCCATGCTTCGTTGCATAGTCGATGACCGAGAAATAATATATGATAGTGCGTAGTTGCTTTTGTTTTTGCGTCACCACAGGATCCAGGATCCTGCGTCATCCATAAAACGAGGTTAATATAATACCTTTCATATTTCCCATAACTGAGCACGAGAAAACTTCTAAAGGACTGAGGAATTATTTTTGAGGTATGTCGCTGATTAATAGTTCTCTCTCTCTCTCTCTCTCTCTCTCTCTCTCTCTCTCTCTCTCTCTCTCTCTCTCTAAGATGGGTAATAGTCTCTAATGAGAGTTTAAAACACAGAAATTCAATAATGGACATTCTGCCGGGTACCAAGTTAAACTCTCTCTCTCTCTCTCTCTCTCTCTCAAAATATGTAAAATGACAAAATCCAGTTGACAAGTTCACAAAATTTGTGACGTCTTTTTAAGAAGAAGTTTGTTCGGTTGTCGATGAGGGCGATAGTAATAAATGTCGATTCGTTTGGTTTTACTTTTGAGAGACACTATTTTCGATATTTTCATTAGATTTAGTTTCCTTTGTTTACTAGATGAAAACTATTCAAATATCAGTTGCTTAACAAACCGACAAAGAGCATGACTCGTCAGACGGGTGTAGAAAAAAAATGTTTATCTACAAATTTATCTAATATGTTTAATCGTAGATTTCAACATGGTGTGCAAGGCTTGAGACAGGACGTCCTTCATATTAAAAAATCTTTAATATTTTACATCGTTATATTTGAAAGCTGGAGACCAGTATTATTCATGTAGTGATAGTGTTCGTGTGTAAGACCTTCAGTATGATTGCATGAGAATATTTGATGGGTGATTTCGTTCAAAGTCTACCCCTTGATTTCGTTAATCTTGGTAGTTTGGTGGCAGTTTCGAGATCATGTTTTCGCCATCTCGTTTTATTTATTTATTTATTTTTTCCTTTTGCAAAATTCTTTTCGTGGAAGCTTAAACCCCCTTCCCTCTGGCGTGGTGTTGTTAAACGTTTGCTTTCTACGCCATTGTTCATTGGAGAGTTTGGTGAACAGTTTTACGTTTCGAACAACTGAACTTAAGCTCGGTTTGACGGACTGCGATGAAGGCCCTACGAATTAGGGATTGTGCTTAATCGTTGACGAATTGGAAACTGAACTCCAAAGAACGTACTGAGCATTTTATTCTCTCTCTCTCTCTCTCTCTCTCTCTCTCTCTCTCTGCTCAAGCGGGACAATAGTCTCTGATGAGATTCTCAAATCAGCAAAAGGCAGTAATGAATATTCCACCGGGAGCGAAGTTGAACTTATTTCCTCAAGATGTGGAAAACGGGAAAATCTAATAGACAAGTTTTAAGACGTTTCTGACTTCTCGTTGTCAGTGTGAGTTTGTGCGTTTGTTATTGTTTGAGGATGGAAGTGAATGCCGTTTCTCTTAGTTTGTCTTATTAATTAGCAGAATAATCTTATAGGATACGATTTACGTTGTTTTTACAAGTAACTATTTAAACTAAGTATGTGCCATGAAAACATATGCAGCAAAATCGTCTCACACAGACAGAAAAAAATAGGCTTTAAAAAAATAATTTTTTAAAACCTATTTTAAAACCTAGTTTCGTAGGATATTGTTATGCTTTATTCCATGACATTTAAACAAGGCCGAAACTCCTATTTGCGAACCGATAACAACGCCAAGTTGTCTCACTCAAAATATAAAGTCAACTGCACGTTTTGAAAAAGGTGCCTGAAAAAAAAAATATGCAAAAATGTCTTCAGCAACAAGATGACTGATATTTAAGAAAATTCCATGAAGCCGTTTTGTGGGGCCTCCAGTGTGGTATCTGAAGGGTTCTTCGAAATCACATCAAAGACGTGTTATCTTTGTGGCTTTGTGGCTTCTGTAAAGACGAGAGAGAGAGAGAGAGGCTGATTTTGAAGACAGTCGGATCTCTCAAGGCTTTTGATGGGTGTTTTCTTGGATCTTCGAACTTTGATGGTATTTTCGATGACTATTTTCTGTCCATGTTTTTCTCCCTCAAAAATCGTGTCCCAGACACTCGAGTCTGGTAAGTTCTGGTTTAGTTATTGTCATTCGTCGTTATACATTTTTTTCTAGCTGACAACCATGCCAAAAATAAGCTGCTTCTGTTTCGTTATCGTTAAACTTAGAAGTTTGAGATACTGATGTACAGTTTCCCACAAAAGCTGAGAGTCTGATCATTATGATTAGGAAATTACGCAAATTTGAACATGATTGTGGCAGCTGGCGACCGAACTTTGCAAAACTCAAGAGCAGATTGCATTGCTCCAACCACTTTGTCGACAAACTTCTTGCAGAACATCCATGAAAGCTAGTATTTCTTTATCAGTAATCTGGTAATCCTTGCCTTCTTACCCTCATCCTTATCCTCCCCCTCCCTGCGTCGTAGTCTCATAAAACTTCTTCGGGAACTTCAGAAGTCCCCTAATGAACACAGTTGTGCACACTTCACAGCGAATCTCTCTCCCGGTTTCTGCAACAGACGAAAGTGGATTGTCATTCTCGCTCAGAGGAGAGATTTCCCTGAAGGACTTTAGTGCACACCAGTTCTCGCAACTCTGGTTGATTATAGGCAAAGGAAGCCTTTGAAAAGCCCATAAAGAGAAAGCTTTTCTCCCTGTGATTATTTCTGAACGTTGTGAAGGAGAGAGAGAGAGACCATTTGAGGGGACTGCCATCTGTGAGAAAAGAGCACAGAAAACTTATGTTGAAGAATCTTCTATCATTTTAGTACATGTTGTGAAAGAGGTTGGGTGCCTAAGGCCATGCTTTGAAGGATAGTAGTTCCTAATTAGCTGAACTATAAAACAGTACCTGGGACATTTATAGCACTGTTATCATTTCTGATTTAAGTACTTCAGTTTTTCCTTAGGATTTTATCAGCTCTTGGGCTTTTTTTTACATGAAATTTCATGTATTCCTTGAAATTTCGATTAACAAAATTAAAATAATTATTTATTTCTAAGATTCACAGCAATTCTAAATTCTCCCCCATCTTACTGACAATTTCTTGCCGCTTCCTATTAACAAGCTCGTACTGTGCCCCCCCCCCTCCCCCCACCACCAGATGCTGAAGCCTTGCCGAGGATGGGGGGGCCTTAGGGTTCAGCAGCTGAGCTCTGATGCCTGGTGGGAACTGCTTTCTCGCTTGGCCGTGGTGCCCAGCTGTTGATCCAACTAAATAAGTCAGCCCTTTTCCTTTTACTAAAAACATTTCATCTTTCTGCTTCCTCCCCCTATAAGGTATTGATTTTATGTTGATGACTTTTGGCTTGGTTTTGAACATGATTTAAAATAATTTTTGGGGTTTGAAGGAGGGTGAGGATGGACGGCATGCCACCTCTCCCGTAGAACTCGAGTACCTGACGTGGTCGAGCGAGGGGAAAGTTTAATGTCAAACCCTATCCTCAGTGCCGGGTCTGATCTCGACGGACATCATGACGCCTTAGCACTGGAGATAGGATGTATATCTGGTAATTACCCCTAGGACGACCCTGATTAAAGGGATGACCCGTCCTCTAAGTGTGACTCCATGATGGGTATGGGGAATATCTGGATGAACTAAGTTTTCACGTAATATGGCAATCCCCCCTCCCCCGCCCCCAGTCCCTATTTCTGCTGATGACCCTATGCTTTCTTCAAAGGACTTGTCCGTGGAATCCCTCCAAAACTCTAGTATGGCTACTTTAGAGCCATATGTACCAAACACTATCTCAAAAGAGAAGAACATTTTAAAAAAATAACTATGGAAGATATTTTTTCTCCTCCAGTGTGGTCTCAGTAGATCACAATCAAAATAAGCGAAGAAGTACCTCCTCTAAGTGACTTGGTTATATACCGTTCACTGAAGAAAATTCTTGGCTGTGACAATCCCCGATTCTCAGTCGAAAAAAACAAAAGTTCATTCATCGTAAAGGGCTCAAATCTGAAGAATGGAAAAAACTACTTGAAACTACAAAACTTGGAATTCACCATGTAAATGCTTCTGACGAGGCCCATTATAACACGAGAATTGGAACCATGTTGCAGGATAAACTTAGAATTGAAAATGACACCAATGAATCCGATGTGAAACATTAAAAGAAGTCCTGGAAGATCAAAAACATAATGTTAAATCAGTTATTGTTTATGGGAGAAAATGTGCTAAAACTGGAAGAAGTCTGAAAATAGCTAAAATTATTTTTTCACAGCAAATAATTCCAACATATATGAAAATAGAAAAAGAATAGCAATTAAAGAACATCAAAAACCTATGCAATGTAAACAAATAAAATAGCAATTAAAGAAGAACATCCAAAACATATGCAATGTAAGATTTGCTTGAAATTTGAACATACAGCAAAACGATGCAAGTCTTTGGGCTCGCCTAGACGTTTTAAATGTGGCTCCTTGGAGCATAGAAGTGATGAATGCACCAACCCTAAAAAATGCTTCAACTGTAATGGTTCGCACCATACTTATGGAAAGGAATGTGTACTATATTTCAGATATTTCCAAGAAGCCCTTACCAGATCAAGAAAATTTGGTATAACAGTTAAGGAAGCTAAGGAAGTCATGAAAGAAGAAGGAATGCAGCTTCCAGCAGATATACTCAAACACCAAAGGAGAATGATATTCAATGATATCTCACAAGCTACCCAATCTTCCAACACCAGAAATCAAATAACTGTAGAAAAATCAGATAAAAACAATACCATGAGATAAGTAACAAGTTCAAAGTACTGACCAGCCTTGCAGTAGATGATCATCTTGATGAACAGAGGAGACATCTCTGATAATTTGCACCTTAACAAATGCCAAAAGAAAGAAGAAAATATATCTCGAAAGATAATCCATGACAAAAACGAATCAATAAATACTGAAGAAATTGAGGAAATACTAAGAGAACTAGATGGACCAACAGAGATAGGAAAGAGACCTAGAACACACACTGAAACATTCTCACCTAAGAAAGAGAACAACCTTCATAGTCCAAATAGTAAATGTCTGAAAACTACCAGTTCAGAAGAAACCATTGTTTATACCACCAAGAGCAATGACCCTTCAGAAAGTTATTCATCCGAAATGGTTTCACAGAAATCCAAGGATTCTACAAGAAAACCAAAATGCTATGCCACCAGATTATAGCAAAGGTGCTAGAAGCAAAATTCCGTTGTACAGAAACAAAAATATTATCAAAAGTTCCAATTCAAAAACTTAAGTGGACACAGCTCTCTCAGCTCAGGGTCGAAAGACCGAAGAAAATAAAATATAACTATGGAAGATATTTTTTCTCCTCCAGTGTGGTCTCAGTAGATCACACTCAAAATAAGCGAAGAAGTACCTCCTCTAAGTGACTTGGTTATATACCGTTCACTGAAGAAAATTCTTGGCTGTGACAATCCCCGATTCTCAGTCGAAAAAAACAAAAGTTCATCGTAAAGGCTAAATCTGAAGAATGGAAAAAACTACTTGAAACTACAAAACTTGGAATTCACCATGTAAATGCTTCTGACGAGGCCCATTATAACACGAGAATTGGAACCATGTTGCAGGATAAACTTAGAATTGAAAATGACACCAATGAATCCGATGTGAAACATTAAAAGAAGTCCTGGAAGATCAAAAACATAATGTTAAATCAGTTATTGTTTATGAGAGAAAATGTGCTAAAACTGGAAGAAGTCTGAAAATAGCTAAAATTATTTTTTCACAGCAAATAATTCCAACATATATGAAAATAGGAAACAAAAGAATAGCAATTAAAGAAGAACATCCAAAACCTATGCAATGTAAACAAAAAGAATAGGAATTAAAGAAGAACATCCAAAACATGTGCAATGTAAGATTTGCTTGAAATTTGAACATACAGCAAAACGATGCAAGTCTTTGGGCTCGCCTAGACGTTTTAAATGTGACTCCTTGGAGCATAGAAGTGATGAATGCACCAACCCTAAAAAATGCTTCAAAAGTTGAATGACTTAGTCAAGAAGCTTCCCCAACCAAAGCTACTTCTAGGAGATTTCAACGCAAGACATTTATCATGGCATGATGTAAAATCAAACTCCAGAGGCAACATCATACTTGATTTTGTTGTAGACAATCAACTCCATATATTATATAAAGACAAACCAACTCGTTTTGACCAACGAACAAAAAGTTACTCTCACATAGATTTGTCCTTGTGCTTACAAGATCTAGTAGACAAATATTTTTGGAACACTTATGATGATTTGTGTGGCAGTGATCATTTTCCTGTTTTAATTAGTATTCTGAATTTCACTTGAGAGATATCAATTAATAAATTTAATATTAATAAAGCCAATTGGGAAGATTTTAGTGAATGTACGAAGAATGTTCTATTATGGGATAATAATTTGGACATAGAAACTATTCTGGTTATGTTTTTAGTTCTGGTAATTGATGCTGCAGATTCATCTATACCATTTGTAGCACAAGTAAAGATTAAATGTCCAGTTCTTTGGTGGAATGAGGAGTATAAAAAAGCAAAGGAAGCCCGTAGTAAAGCCCAAAGAAAATTTAGGAAGTCGAGAAATGATTTAGATTACATAGATTATAAAAGGTCATGTGCTGTACCAAAACGAACATTTAATGAAGCACAAAGAAAATCTTGGTGTAACTACCTAAAATCGGTGTGCAAAGATACACCCCTAAGCAAGATATGGAAAAAAGTGCATAAAATACTAGGAAAGCACATTCGTTCCCATGTCCCAGTTTTGAAAATTAATAGCAAACTGATATATGATCCTAATGAGGTGGAAAATTGCCTAGCAGAACATTTAAGTAATATCTCCAAAGGTTCGTCAATAAAAGAAAAAGAAGAGAAAATTCCAATTAATTTTGAGACTGATCAATATTTTTCATAGATTGATTGCTTTACCATGGAAGAACTTTTATCGGCATTGTCAAACATGCTCCAATGATCACTTTTGAAATGTTGAAACACCTTCACCCAAACAGTTTATGACATTTATTAACTTTCCAGGAATCATTGACAGACTGGAGAATAAGTGGATGCCTAAACTTGCAGACTCTCCAGACTCTCCAGACGTCAACAGATCTCCGATAAGCCTCCTGCAAGCAAGCACGGCTTTTTATTTCCTCCTCCTCGGGCACTAGGCTGCTTTGCTCGTCCTTGTAATCGAGATCAAATTTGCCAATGGGCGGCGATAACAAGCCAACAAGGGCTCTGGTCTGTCCCTGTCGACAAGTTTTTTTTTTCCGCTTGTAAAAAGTTTCAGCCTTCAGTATTCAGTTTGAATGTCCAAGTTTCAAATTGCTGTAATAGTGAGCTCCATGCATCACGCTTATCGATGTAATAATCTTCCTTTAAAAAGAAAAATGTAAGGTGCACGAAAAACCAAGTATCATTGGATTAAATAAATCAGATGGTCTAGTTTAATTCAATTACTTAATATATCTCCACAGAGAGAGAGAGAGAGAGAGAGTTTGTGACTTTTCACAATAGTCAAAAGTAGATTATTTTCTCCAAATGGTTCAAATCTTGTCTCGTCTAAGTACTACTAACTTTCAAGAGCCTTATATTAAGAAGCACAAGCTAAGTAGGCACTATTCAGTCAACAATCATCCCTCGATGTGTATACAGCTGTTTAATTTCTTTTATGTATAAATCATTGCACCTCAGGTGTCCTGTGTTCGTCAGAGAATATGCACGGCAGTCGTCTCTCGTTTTAGGTACCGGGGCTGAACGAGTGATCAGCAATTTATGCTAGACACAGCTCTTATGTTCATACTTGCAATAAAGTATATTAATGGTATTTAGATTATTCATGTCTTCATTATTATTCAAATATCTGGGAATGGATAATTGGTCATAAGTTCCCTGACACCATAAAAAATAACATGGCCCCAACATTCCAAGTAAATTGTATACAACCTTTGGATTTATGCCACCTTATACCTAATAATTATTCAAGTTTACGACACAGTATGGGTCCCTAACACGTTTGTGCGAAGAAGCGAACTCAGTTGTACAACATACTTGTAGTTGACAAAACACGCGTACTGGGCCAGCTGTGGGTTCAATCGTTAAAAAACAAAATGACAGCTCTTGAACAGACAATACATTAAGTACATGAATGTGCAGATCATCTAACCATTAGTTTCACTTGTTCCTCTATCAAATGGAAGCGCGGAGACGTTCAGCGAGAATGGGAGTCGTAAATGATCCAGTGTTAAAATATGGCATATTTTTTCCGCTTTATCCTTTTTAACTTGGAATTAGTAAACTAAAGAACAACAATAATGG
The DNA here is from genome assembly GCF_015104395.2 of Macrobrachium nipponense. Taxonomy (NCBI): domain Eukaryota; kingdom Metazoa; phylum Arthropoda; class Malacostraca; order Decapoda; family Palaemonidae; genus Macrobrachium; species Macrobrachium nipponense. The sequence goes on from NC_061106.1 coordinate 14,968,519, forward strand.
TATTGATGGGCTTCTGGACGGACGTAAGCTATGTAAGAATGGCCGTCTAGTGCAATCGATGTAATCAAAGGCGGTCAACTCTCGTTGACAATTTGTTTCAATAATTGTCGCCCCAAGGCAACGCCCAGTACTTTTTTGTCTAGAGCTGGTGATAGGGTTAAAAGGAGGCCTGTTTACGGATACGGAGCCAGTGTAGAAGCTCCTTTCTATGAAGATGAAACTCTTGGAGCTTTTCAGCGTATTTGTGAGTTTGTGTCGAGCAGATTCAGTCAGTTTTCATCCTGAAGTAATAGTGTTCGTTAAGGAGTACGCTCAGCGCCAAGGATTCCAACACGTTCACTTCATTCATCCTCTGGAAGGTAAGACTGTTTTATAAGAAATAAGAAAGTGGAGTGATAAAAGACTTACGTCATATATATATGTAGGAAAAAGTTGCATTCTAATTAACATATAAATCCTCAGAGTTCAGAAAGCATATTGTTATTATTATTATTATTATTGTTTTGTTGAAAATGATTGTTGCTTTAGCACTATTAATCTTGTAGAGAGTCTTCTCTATTTTTCTGATGACGGCTTTCTCGTTGTTGCTTATACTGGCGAGCAACACACCAAAGGGCATGGTAAAATTCGGTGAGTCATTTGATTTATTATTGCTTATACAATTCTCTCTCTCTCCAACGCGACGTTTCCTCCTGATCCGCAGGACATTCTCAAGCGATGACTGCTAAGGGACTGAATTCGACTTAGACTTAATGGGGATAGGAAAGGATGGATTTATTGGGGTGGGGGTGTTGAAGGTATGGGGTGTGGAGGTATGGGGACAGGTATAGAGTAAAGTAGGAAGTAGAAGTAGTGTTAGTAGTGAATAGAAGGGGGCAGACCCCTTTGCTTTGGTGAGGGTGCATTCGGTGCATGATTCTCGGCGAGGTGAAAGGGTCTTGAAGTGGTGGTGATGAGGGTTTTTTTTTTTTTATTTTTTTTTTTTTTTTTTTTTTGCTCAGTGACGAGTGGTGTCGATGATGTTAAGGTGGTTAGATTGCCTCTCTATTGCAGGTATGGATTTTTTTTTCTTATTAACCATTACCAGCTACCACTAATGGAATTTTAGTGGCACTAGTCATACTTATCACAGTTGTATCCCTCATGTACACATCTGACTCACACGGACATTTTTTTTTCTTATACACAAAACCCCACTTGCACGCTCTCACATACCCACTCGCAAGTGCTCATACATCCACACACATGCATACATACTCTCCCCTCAATCCTACATTCCACTGCTCAGTTCACATATACTGGATCAGGCGTGACTTCTTCTATCTTGGGGCCTAATCTTGGCCATATCTTGAGGTCCCTTCTTCCTTCTCTAGTTAGCATTCTGCTTCTTTCCAGCAGGTTGTCGTCACCCTCAGACATCCTGTCCCACGTCTTATTGGCTAGCCTAATGAAATTCCTGGCAGTTTGAAGCTCTCCATCATTGATCTTTCGTGCAATTCTTTTATTGTATTATAATACGGTGGTAATTCTTTGTAAGCTTTTCTGATTACTTTATTTTGGATAGATTGTAGTTTTCTCATTGATGATTTACAAGTTGCTGCTAGGATCGCTGATGGGTACTCCGACTGTGGCCTTACCAGTGCTTTGTACAATAAGAGGTACGTGTCAGTGGATACTGAGCTGAATCTCCTGATTTTTTTGGCGGTTTGACTGCCTCTTCTGATGCAGTTCAGCAGATGGTGCTTTAGTCCTGTCCTGGTGAAGGTAACTCCCAGGACCTTGATGGAGTTCTTGAAGGGAATTCTTCTGCCGTCAACAATTACATCTGATGGTTTTTGGACAGACACTGATAATAGTTGAAATTTTGCTTGAGTGGTGGCTATTTTCCATTTTTTTTCTTATTCATTGACCTTATTTTATTTCCCTTGCTGTTTTTAGGGCTAGCATGTTTTTACTCCTTTTATTTGGGTACGTTATGATTTGTGTGTGGTCATCTGCAAATATAATCCGGTGACAGCCTACATCAGGGGCAGGGACATCTCTAGTATAGAAGTTAAAAAGTATAGGTGCCAACACACTCCCCTGGGGGACTCCACTTAGAATTGGGAACTCCGGACCTGAAATTCTTCCCATCTTTATTTGTGCTTTCCTGTTATCCAGGAAGGTGCAAAAGAGCCTTACTATGAGGTTTGGCATGGGAGTGGTAATCAGTTTATATTTCAAGCCATTGTGCCACACTTTGTCAAAAGCTTTTGCAATGTCCCTTGAAACTACATTGCACCCTTGTCCTTCCGCTTGTGAAATTGCTATATTTTCATACATTACTGCAGTGGCCAGTTGAGTCCCTCTACCTTTGGTGAATCCAAACTGGTTCTTATTTGTCAGCCCATTTTCATTTAGGAATCTTACTAATATGTTTTTTATTATTGTTTCTACAATTTTCCCAGGACGTTCCAACAAGGTTATTGGGCGGTAATTTTCCACGTCTTGGGTTCCTTCCCTGGTTTTCCAAGGAATCGTATCAACCCTTCTTTGTAGATGTCTGGGAAGTAGCCCATGCTAATTGTTTCATTTGTTGTCTCTTTAAGGATTTCAAGCATAGCATCCTGTAGGTTTTGCATTACTTCTTTATTTATATTTGATTTTCCAGGGGCTTTTCTTTTTTTTCCTATTTTTATTATGGATTTTATTTCATTTAATTCTACTGGTTTCAACATGGGATTATCTGGGTCCAACCTACTGGTTTCTACTCTTTGGTGAGGTGTTATGTTCGCTCTTTCCCTGAGTATTGCCTCTTCTACTTCTCTTTCTTGTTCTCTGTCAAAGTTTCTGTTTTCTTCCTCAGTTATTCTGAAGGTGTTCTGCCAGTATTCTCTGAACACCAGTTCTTTCTCATTATCTTCGTAGATTTTTCTATTGTTGTCAGTTATATATGGGTGGCGAGTCCTTCTTCTAAATCGTGGTGTTGCGGGCTCTCGAGTACGGTATAGAGAACCTCTCCGGCAGGTCGAGTTTTCATTGGCTCCTGGGAAGGTGACTCATACGGCGAGCGTTTACGAGTCTTGCAGACCTTCTCAGGTGGGGGGTATCACTGGGAGCCTCTTGATTAGCTTCTACCTGAGTGACGTCACCCCTGGTATTATTCTGATAATGTGCTTCACGTCCGGTGTTTGTTTCATGCGCTCTGGTACTTTCGTTGGGGGGGAGGCGCGCAGTCCTCCTCACACACGTCGGTATCAGGAACGCTTCTTGAGTGGTATTAAGAGCACATGAAACAAACACCGGACGTGAAGCACATTATCAGAATAATACCAGGGGTATTATTTACGGGCTGCTCTGTGAGCAAGAGCCCGTGCTGACACAAGGTCAGCTTAATCAAAAACAACAAACAACAACACTCGAATTCAGTCCCTTAGCAGTCATTGCTCGAGAATGTCCTGCGGATCAGGAGGAAACGTCGCGTTGGAGAGAGAGAGAGAAAATTGTATAAGCAATAATAAATCAAATGACTCAACCGAATTTTACCATGCCCTTTGGTGCGTTGCTCGCCAGTATAAGCAACAACGAGAAAGCCGTCATCAGAAAAATAGAGAAGACTCTCTACAAGATTAATAGTGCTGAAGCAGCAATCATTTTTAACAAAACATGTCTACGAGAGGGTCTCCTTCCGAAATATTATTATTATTATTATTATTATTATTATTATTATTATTATTGTTGTTGTTGTTGTTGTTGTTGCTATATATTTTACTGTCGGGAAATCTCTGATCATACGCATATGTTCTAGATACCTTCTGATTCCAACTATAAACTAAAATCATATTGTAGTACTTTTCAAGTCGAAGTTCTTTGATGTGATTTTCGCAATTTGTTCTTTTATAAAAAAAAAAAAAAAAAAAAAAAAAAAAAACAAAAAAAAAAAAAAAAAAAAAAAAAAAGTTTTTATTAATGCTTTGTAGGAAATGGAAAGATTCAAATTTTTTATATGATTACTGTTATGGCGTCTTTCAGAGAGTGGCGGCACTTCAAGATCATTCAAGCAAACTCTATGGAGCAAATGGCTATTAACAGCCTCTCGCAGTTCGCCAGCTTTTTATACTGCGTTTCATAACTCTTGCCAAACGAAATGGAATTCTTCTATTACGAAGAATCATTCCTGGGAATGCGACCAGATCCCATTTGCATTTCTTAGGAAAAGAAGCGTTTCATCTCCCTTATTCGTGGGTTGGCTTTTTACAGACGAGGACCTCAGAAGTCTCCAAAATGTGTGTGAATTCCTCTTTTTTGCTTCAGTAATGACAAAAAAAGTTATATAAGTATATTACAAACATAAAATATTTGTCTACACACACACATATATATATGTATGTATCTATATATACACATATACATGTATGTATGTGTATTTTTCAATTTCAGATCTTCGATTCAAAGGAACATCGCCGATCTTCTTGGTTAATCATCTCGAGTCACAAAATGATCTTATTCGTCAGTGAACTTGACCTACCGCTTGACAACAAGGTAATGAACGTCATCCAAAGATGCATCTATCACTTACTCGGGGAGTAAGTCTACAAACAACTGTTTTGTTGTTTGTTGTTGTTGTTGCGGGGTCGGTGTAGGGAAGCCCTGTGTAAAAGCCTAAAAAGTTCTGAAAAAGAAGTCTTGCGTTGAGTTAAAGATACAGGAAGTTTATTATAGGATATATATGATTTAATTATTAGAACGAAAATGTCAAAAGTAAATACTGTGTATGTTGAACAGTACAGAACAATTATTCTTGATAAACAATAGCGTATTTATTTTAATTTTCGTTAGTGAACACGGGCGTTTACCGTAGATTTTACACAATCCCGGCACCAGTGACCCCTGTAGGTAGGATCACTAATTTTTATTGTATTTAACTCTCACGGACCATGAATAACTTTTCCCCCTATTTCTAACTCAATCTTTTTCTTTCTACTTTCAAAACATTTCATCATTTTCCATCTCATTATCCACTAACTTTCCTGCCAATGCTTCATAGACTGATTTCATCAACTGGTAGTGAAGATAATGAAGACCGACTTCAAGTAGATTGTATAATTATCATCGAACACATTTGAAAACAATTTTATTGTACTTGGTAATATGTACCTTCGAACAGCTGTTTTGCAGTGACTTGAATTGACTCGAGACAAACCACAATTTAATCTATTCAACGACAAAGAGCTATATAATGAAATAAAAGGGGTTACTACTAACGTGCTTAAATGTATTTTTCGTCTAGCAACTAATGAGAACTTCATTACTCTGACTAGGCTGTGTTTGCAATAATAAATGACAACAAAGACTCAAAGTCTATTGAAGTGGACTTGTGGGACATATACAAAGCAGCATCACACTTGACTCCGAAGAAATCCTTCCTTGGGAGGTGGTCAGCCAAGAAGTGGAGACCTTCCACAGGAGTGTTGCGAGAACGGACCCATCAGGGGTCTCTGCCAAGCCCAGAGTCCAACGACAGAGAAGAACTGATTGAAATACAAGGCGGCCTAGTGAAAGGACAGTTCCAACCTCTTCCTTTGCCTCCACTTTTCTCGAGAGAGCCCTGGGAGAGGAGGAGGGACCTGTCGGGTCTTGTCCTCCGTTGCACAACGAACCAGGTCAGCATTCTTGTTCTAATCTCTCCTTTGTACTCTTGGATTAAGTATGTAATTCCGATAATCATATTATAACGAGAATTGAATTAAAAATAAAAATGCTAAGCAAGTATATACATATTTTTTGATCGGAAAGTGTCTTGATCGTTATGTATAATTTAGGAAATTAAATCAATTTTTTTTTTCCAAAAAATGGGTGTTGATCCTCAAAACACTTCGCTCGATCGAAGATAGTGTAAATATTATTTCATGACATGATGCCAGACTATGCCCTAGTTGCATGAATTTATTAAAATACATTTATACTCGGATAAATTTTGCTCATAATTTTTCTGTTACTTTTAGGTCAAAATTAAAGTACTAATGAATCAGAAAAACCTTAAAATGACGAAACCTGTGATTGTCATGTTAGCTTTTTAACTGAAGAAACAGTGAGATTCCGCCTCTACCATGTCCCAAAGATTATTGTTATTTTTATTATTAATTTCGGAAGAAGACCCTCTTGTAGGCAAATTTTGTTAAAAATGGTTGCTACATCACCACTATTAATCTTGTAGAGAGTCTTCTCTATTTATCTGATGACAGCTTTCTCTCTGTTGCTTAGACTGGCGAGCAACGTACCAAAGGACATAGTAAAATTCGGTTGAGTTATTTTGGTGTTTATTATTGCTTATACAATGCTCTTCTCTCTCTCTCTCTCTCTCTCTCTCTCTCTCTCTCTCTCTCTCTCTCTCTCTCTCTCTCTCTCTCCAACGCATTTCGTCCAGATCTACAGGACATTTTCCAGCGATGAGTGCTGAGGGACTGAATTCCATTGGTTGTTGTTGTTGTTTAAGATTAAGCTGGCTTTATGCCAGCACGGGCTCTTGCTCAAGAGCAGCCCGTAGGTGAATTCCATTGGTGAGTCCTTCTCCTTATATCCTGTTGTAGCGGGCTCTCGAGTACAGTCTGGAGAACCCCTGGGGCAGGTTGAATTTTCATTGGTTCCCGGGAAGGCGACTCATGCGGCGAGCGTTTTCGCGTCGTATGGACCTCCTTAGGCGGGGAACATCACTGGGAGTATCTTGATTGGCTTCTACCCGAGTGACGGCACTCCTGGTATTTTTCATTATTATGTGATTCACGTCCAGTGTTGGTCATCTTATGTGCGCTAGTACTTTCGTTGGGAGGGAGGGGCATGGTCCTCCTCACAGATGTCAGTATCATTAATGCTTCTTGAGTGGTGTTGAGGGGAGGCTTTTGCTCAAGAATAAAAAGTACTTCTAGGAGGCGCAGACTTCATGGGTCAGGGGCTCATCTGATGATTTAGACATTCCTGATGATGTCATCTCTCATGATGTTCTGCTGGTGTACTGTAAGGGTGTGCTGCTCAATGGTGCCCTCCTGGTCATGGCAATAGATCCTTTTAGACAGGCGCATTGTTGTCATACCGATGTAGATCCCAGGGCATCCTTGGGTGGGGCATACATATAGGTAGACGACATTGGACTGCTTTAGGGGGTCTCCTATGGGTGGGGAGGGGTTGTTCTTCATCAGGAGGTCCTTCGTACGCCGATTCTTGTAATAAATAATGAGGTACACTCTTCCCTTCCTCCGTAGGGTGGACGTGGTCCTCTATTATTTTCTTGATAGCTGTTTCGTCATCCTTGTATTGCTGTTGCAAGAAGGCTTTGTAGAAAAGTTTTATCCCCTTCTGGGGTGGAATGTTCTTTTTCTCTTCCTCAGTCATGTACCATTTGTCGAGTTTACGAGTTTATTATACTACCCATTGTTGATCAACATCTGGGATGCCGAGTCGAGTTCGAGGTATGTGTCCTTCCATGTCAAACAGTATGAGAGGGCCCTCCTGACAAAGGACCTGGTGGTGGTGGTTTTTAACCTCGCATAGCAATCGTTATCCCCATTTAGACATAGGCCAAGGTTCGTAGCTTTGGTGTAGACTGTTGTAGTCAGATTCTGATTTAACTTCATGACAAGAACATCGAGGAAGGGGAGCCGATCATTGCTGCTGTACTCGATGGTAAAGTTGAGTGCGCTGTGACACAGGAGCTTCTGCCAAAGGGCTTCTACCTCATCCTCGGAGTTGGCTTGTACGAAGATGTCATCTATATATCGTCCGTATCTGCGGGGACATGAGTGTTGAGAGAAGACTCTTTCTTCCACTTCTCCCATGTAGAAGTTCGCGAAGAGGACTCCTAAGGGGGACCCCATCGCTACGCCATCCTTCTGGCGGTACATCTGTCCTCGGCGGGTGGTGAAAGGGGCTCTCTTCGTGCAGATATCCAGCAGGGTTCTTAAAGAGTCTTCTGGAATGTTTGGGGGTCTCATATCAGGATTCCTATATACCTGCTCCATGATGATCCCTACTGTTTCGTCGACTGGGACATTGGTAAATAGTGACTCAACATCTAAGTACCCCATGGTTCCCGTACAGGAGTCATGGATCTTCTCCAAAAATTCCACCGATGAGGTGAGGCAGTACCTGGAGGGGATATAGAGAGTAATAATTTTATTAAGGCGTTTAGCCAAGGCATAATAAGTCGGGGCTGACATTTGGCTGATAATTGGGCATTGGAAGTTGCCTTCCTTGTGGGTCTTCACATTCCCGTAGAGGTAGCCGAGGCTGTAGTCTCCTTGGATGGGCGGGAGGTGTGTAGCATTCGTAGCGGCATTCACGGCCGTGATGACCCGGTTGGTGTTGCGTTTGATGTCTTCCATTGAGCTTCTCATAAGCTTCTCAAACTTGGAGGCATCAGACAAGATAGCATTGAGTTTCTCAAAGTATTCCAAGGTGCTGATGAGCACGAATGCGGCTGTCTTGTCTGCGCTTCTTACGGTGATGTCTTCTCTCTTCTTCAGATCTACGGCTGCTTCTTTCATTTCTCTGGTGTAAATTCCGCTTGAGTATGACCCCCTGTCCGTAAGGGCCTCTGCTAGCAGAAGAGGTTGAAGGGTGTCTGTCGTTGTCAAGATCTTCTTGGCTTCAAACTGCTGAATCGAGTCGAGGAGCATCTCGATCTCCAGGCGTTTCTTGTGCATCTTTGGCTTCGACATGGTGGCAGTTTAGCCCGAGGTTTAATAGGTCGTCTTGTTTGGGGGTGAGCTGGTATGCAGTGAGGTTAATATACCTCTGAGTCTTCTCCTGGATGTGTAGCTTTCTGCCATTGAGGGCTACAAGTTTGCAGGTTATGCCCTTAACCCGGTCATGCATGTCCTCCTCACTCAGGTAGGTGAGGCGCGTACTGATTTCTTCGTAGGGGAGAGGTTTGCGCTGGTCCTCCGCTCAGTCGTCTGCTTGGTGGTGGTGGTCTCTTGTAGAGATGTCATATTCAGTATTGTCAATTCCATAGTCATCAGGATCAGGACGGACAGCTTCACCATGTATTTCTGCCCATTCTTCACTCAGGTGGTGATGTACCTCCTTCAGGGTCTTCAGATCGGCATCCTTCTCCTGTAGTTGCCGCTGTAGGAGGGACATTCTGAAGTCTCTGGTCCTTTCTTCATTTCTTGGTTTGGGGTCATGCAGCCTGACGTTTGTATATTTCAGAATGAGACCCTCTCGTAGGCAAGTTTTGTTAAAAATGGTTGCTGCTTCAGCACTATTAATCTTGTAGAGAGTCTTCTCTCTTTCTCTGATGACAGCTTTTTCTCTGTTGTTAGAATGGTGAGCAATGCACCAAAGGGCATGGTAAAATTTGGTTGAATCATTTTGGTGTTTACTATTGCTTATACAATGCTCGCGCTCTCTCTCTCCAACATATTTCGTCCAGATCTACAGGACATTTTCCAGCGATGACTGCTGAGGGACTGAATTCCATTGGTGAGTCCTTCTCCTTATATCCTGATGTTGCACACTCTCGAGTACAGTCTGGAGAACCCCAGGGCAGGTTGAATTTTCATTGGTTCCTGGGAAGGTGACTCATATAGCTCTTCTGATGATTTTGACGTTCCTGACGATGTTGTCTCTCACGATGTTCTGCTGGTGTACTGTAAGGGCGTGCTGGTAGGAGATCCTTTTAGACAGGCGCATCGTTGTCATACCGATGTAAATCCCAGGGCATCCTTGAGTGGGGCATACGTATCAGTAGATGATGTTGGACTGCTTTAGGGGGTCTCCTATGTGCGGGGAGGGGTTGTTCTTCATCAGGAGGTCCCTTGTACGCCGATTCTTGTAAAAAATAATGAGGGACACTCTCTTCCCAAATGGTACATGACGGAGGAAGAGAAATAGAACATTCCACCCCCCGGTGGGTATAAAACTTTTCTGCAAAGCCTTCATTCCTCAGCAATACAAGGACAATGAAACAGCCATCAAGAAAATAATAGAGGACCACGCCTGCCTTACGGAGGCAGGGAAGAGAGTGTCCCTCGTTATTTATTACAAGAATCAGCATATGAAGGACCTCCCGATGAAGAACAACCCCACCCCACCCGTAGGAGACCCCCTAAATCAGTCCAATGTCGTCTACCGATACATATGCCCCGCCCAAGGATGCCCTGGGATTTACATCAGTATGACAATGATGCACCCATCTAAAAGAATCTCCTGCCACGCCCAGGAGGGCGCCATTAGGCAGCATGCCCTTACAGTACACCAGCAGAACATCATGAGAGATGACATCATCAGGAATGTCAAAATCATTGAAAGAACCCCTGACCCACGACATCTGCCTCTCCTAGAAGCGCATTTTATTCTTGAGCAAAGGCCTCCCCTCAACACCACTCAAGAGCGTTTCTGATACCAACGACTGTGAGGAGGACCATGCCCCTCCCTCCCAACGAAAGTACCAGCACGCATGAGATGACAAACACTGGATGTGACTCACATAATAATGAAAATAATACCAGGAGTGACATCACTCAGGTAGAAGCCAATCAAGAAGCTCACAGTGATATTCCCCACCTAAGGAGGTCCGTAAGAATCGAGAATGCTCGCCGTATGAGTCACCTTCCAGGAACTAATGAAAATTCAACTTGCCCCTGGGGTTCTGAAGACCTTACTCGAGAGCCGGCAACAACAGGATATAAGGAGAAGGACTCCCCAATGGAATTCAGTCCCTCAGCAGTCATCACTGGAAAATGACCTGTAGATCTGGATGAAACGTCACGTTGGAGAGAGAGAGAAGAGAGAGAGAGAGAGAGAGAGAGCATTGTATAAGCAATAATAAACACTAAAATGACTCGACCGAATTTTACCATGCCCTTTGGTGCGTTGCTCACCAGTCTAAGCAACAAAGAGAAAGCTGTCATCAGAAAAATGGAGAAGACTCTCTACAAGATTAATAGTGCTAAAGCAGTAACCATATTATTATTAATATTAATATTTAGTCATTAAATTTACATCAATTTTGTTTTCCAGATATATTAAAAGCTATGAAAAAGGTTCTTAAAAGCCTGTTCAGCAATTGTATTTGCTTATTATTATTATTATTATTATTAGGGAGGAGGCCTTTTCACATTTAAAATAATGACTGTTTCTACCACATCCAATTTATATATAGTCTTCTCTGTCCTTCGCATTATCTTCTTTTCTTCAGCGTGTAGCTGGTGTATCAAGTTTCCGAAAAGCACATAAAGTCTTCCTGTTATTTGAGTGTTATTACCTCTAACGTTTCGACATGCGCGGTATGGCGGTCATTTACCAATAGTAAACGGATAAACATGCAAGTTATGTGGGTATAGTATATAGCAGGTGGGGGTGGCGGTTGGATGTTTACTCAATTGTACACCCAACCCCCACCCCCGACTGAAATATAGGCCCGTGTAATATATATATATATACTATATATATATATATATATATATATATATATATATATATATAATATATATATACTATATATATATATATATTAATTCTTTTGAAGAAGAAATGTTAGGTAAATAGCGCCAAGCGAAATTCTTTAAATTTAGAAGCTTGTTATCCTTAAAGTTCTGTGCGTCGATAACCGATAATACTGTCACACAATTTACTCATGTCTACAGTCAATCAATTTGCATTATAAAATGCAAATGTCCATTTCTTTCCAATTTGGGCAAAATGCTCCTTACTTTCTCTGAGGTTGTATTGCCCGCATTAAGTGTCACCGACTGCTTCGTATCGACGAGGTATTTAGCTGATATCGGAATTCTGTTTGCCAAGTAAACATTGTCATATTCATTGATCTGATAAAGTGCTCTGTTGTGATTAGCGTAAGGCTTGTCAAATGGACAACGTTCATTACGTACCGCAGTGGGTAAACAATGAAGGTAATGTTCTTAGTTTATATAATAATGATCATCTTATAATTATTATACACTTTATCAATTCGCACTGGTAACGCAACAGTCGTAAATTAAATCACGAACAAGGCATAAATATGCACATAATAAATGGCAAATTTCGTGATGCAAAACTAATTTTTAAAATAATTCTAGGACTATCCATTAATGATGTTTTCCGATGTGAATGAGGACGACACTGTACGAGCAGAAAGCTTCCACGGGGTTATTGGAAGTGTATTCCACATGTTGAGGCAGACACTGAACTTCACGTATGTATGTCGCATGAAATTAATGCAAACTGGAATAAATCGATGACTTTCTGAGCATTAAAACTTAGATGTTCGAAGGCAATAAACTTTAAAGTTTTTCTTAACAATAAACTTTCTTTTCAATCATCATTAATATTACTGCATTGCCATTAGTACTAGTTCATTTTCGCTTTGACATCGTTCCAATCCTTGTAGGATTTTCTTTTTTGGCCAATCACCATAATATCAGACAGGCCATTCATACTTCATGAAGTCCAAATGTGAGATGTTTTCAATGATCCAGACCTCATTGCTTCGTGACTGGCGACCGTACGTGGGGAAGCCTCCGCGAGGGGAAATGGACGGGGATGATTGGGGATCTCGTGGAGGATCGAGCGGACATTGCCGTGGGGAACATAGATCACAATTTCGCAAGGAGCCAGGCTGTTGACTTCACCCACAGATTGCGGACTGAAGGGTGAGTCGAAATTCTCGACGTCTCAGGGTGCTTCCACTTCAACAAAGCAGCAGATGGATAGTTATGTAAGCAGACACAAACAGCAATGTGAGTTCGGAAGTTTTGAAAACGATACCAGTTTCAGCAGGTTCCCTTGGCTGTCTGTTTCACCTGTTTCAGTTGACTATTTGGTTCTCCCGTTTCTGCAGAGTTAATCTTGACTGTCTGGTTCATCTGTTTCTGCATTTATTCTTGACTAATTGGTTCAGTTGTACTGATTCATTAACATTACTCTACCTAACTCTCCTTATAATTTGTCGAGATATTTCTACAAAATGAAACTATCTGATGTATCATGAACCCTACTGTTAAGTACAAAGCCATTCTCTAATGTAGCCTTTTCACGATACTTTAGCAGTAGGGAGAGCCATTCTAGTCAAACCTTGGAATCAGGAACTTTGCCTAAAAACGATTTCCAAACACAAATTATGGATAGTAAAATTTGGTTATACTTTAAGCATGATACTCAGGGTTGAGAAAGGTTATCTTCTGGGTTAGCATCTTTACATGAAATATCCTCTTCTGTTTCTTGAAATAAAGTGTCAGGCAAGGATTCAATTTACTGAATTCATGTCACCAGCGAAAAAGAAAATCATCACTGTCTGCGAACATAAAGCTGAGAAAAACATTGACAAAGAAAGCGAGAGCTGAAAATTTAGAACTAAAACTAGGATTATAAACTAGGAGGGTGCCCATCATAGATTAAATAATTGCAAATTACAAAGCACAGTTTATAGAAATTATAATAACTACGACTCTATCCTATACAGAAACAGGTTATGGATCAAATATGTTCCAACTTTCGAGAATGCTAGAAACAGCTACACCAGAGAATTCACTTGGCCAGCCTGGTTATCGGCCGTGTTATTTGGAATAATGATGTGCCTATGTTTACACTTCGTATTCAGACACTCACCTTACCAGGAAGAGAAGCCTCTGTCTGAAGTTATATGGCTTACTGTAGCAGCATTTTGTAACGCAGGTCAGTGGAATTCTCATGAATGATAAGAGTTAATTGCACGAATCATTGTTATAAGTAAAGATCACCTGTCTAAAGATGACACTTTCAATAACTCCGTTTCAAGATCAAATTTGGAAAAGTGCTGTTGGCGGCGAAAACTAATGATAGTTTGTTATTCTTGACATAAGAAATATTGAAAAACATCAATAATTAAAATCAGTGAACGGAAATTTCACAATATAACGAAGGCCTTCGTATAACCTGCCATCAAACATCTCTTTCATATCTGCATTGATCCCGTCCACATGGGCGAGGTTTGCCCAACGAACTTTGCTCAATGTGACGTCATAAGCGCAGATAGAGTGAAAAAAGCTCTGACTTTCCCCGCTTATGACGTCACATCCAACACAGTCTCGACCATGCACACGGGTCTTTATACTAGGTTCTTGTGAAGCTGAAGATGGTAAAACAAATTCCTAGCCAAATAAACCAAAATATACAACAATTATTTTCCTCTGCAGGAGAGACTGTATCCACAGTGAGCGCATCCTCCCGATTTCTCCTGCTGACGTTGTACCTGACGACCATGATCCTACACGCTTACTACAGCAGCTTCCTCATCTCCTCACTGACTTTGGATATGAACTACCTGCCGTTCACTGACCTGAGAACGATGTATGAAGCCAGAACCCACTCCTTCGGGTTTATAGGTGGAACTGGGGTGGAGGACGAATTCAAGGTAATGTGAAATTTTATACTTTAAAAATGTGACTCGTTTCGTTCTAGTTTGGCGGCGGGGAAAGGCGTCAAAAAAAAAAAACAAAAAAAAGAGGATTTTATAATCTAATGGTTTTAGATTAAAGCAGGCTAGACTTACAGCAAGTAGGCTATTGTTGACCAGCCATACACATTGAAAACTAGCAAAGCCCTCTTCAACAAAACCTTTGAAATCGGAAACATATTAATGAAACGTGATGCACTGCTAGGTGCATATAAGTATTATACGTGTAGGAATGAAGGAAATACACCTTGAGCCCCTACTGGAATCCCTATTGGTAGAAAAGGCTGAACAAAACCGTCGTCGGTGGGACAGCCCTTTCCTCTAAGTACTTTAATAACACATGCTTGTGAAGCCACGCAGCCCTAATCAGACCTCTTTCTTTCTGATAGTTTATTACTTGTGTGCATTTAGCAGTGTAATGCACTCGAATAACAAGTTTATCATTTTGAATGTTAATTTTGAAGAGTAGTTGCCAGTTTTCAGCAGATATGCCTACAGCACGTTAGACTACATCTCATAAACCTGCCCTATTTCAAAATTCCAAGTTGGGTATACCTATAGAAGCACTAAAGGAGTTTTGAACCTGGAATCTGTTATCTAAAATAATACTGCTATTGGAGATCGATAATGCTTTAGCACTGAATTAATTTACATTTAATGTATTGGGTGTTCATTTTCTCTTAATTCTTTTCCGTCTTACATGACAATACCGATCAATTTCCGATCACTGGGCCGAACTCGGGAGGATGGCAGCCAAAATATAGCCGAAATTATGCCTGTGAGAAACGCCTTTTAAGGGCATTTTATTTTTTTTATTATTTTATTTTTTTTTAGGAAAAGAAAAGCTGTTGCCATTCTTACGCTCTCTCTCATGAAGATGTTTCCTTCCTCTGTTGCAGCTGTCACCAGTTTCACTTCATCGGCGTATATGGGACGAGATGGTTCTGGCTGATCCTAGAAATCTGAGCCCCTCAATGGATGACCTTATCAAGCGTTTATGCACCGAACAGCATGCCACCATGACGACCCTTAGCTTTATCAGGTCTTCATGCCTGCCGTGTAAACTCCTTTTCTTACCGGACAGTTACTTCGTCTCCCAGAAATCTATGCCCCTTCAGAAGGGTTCTCCTCTACTGGGTATATTCCGATTTCAGTGAGTATTCTTCGTAATAAATATTTCATAAATGTATTCTTTTAAAAACGCTTACCGTTTTCGGTATACGTACGTAAAGAAAGGTTTCACCATTTAAAACACCTCAGTTCCAATGAACCGTTTTCATACCATCTGTTCTTCTTCCATTAGGGAAAACTCTTAGTGACTTCTGCCTAAAGGAGTTCAACAGTCTAGCATTAGGCTTTGTCGACCTCACTTACTGCTTGTGGATTTTTCCCCTTCCTTTTGAAAACTTAATTTCAACTTCGTACCTCACTGCTTTTTACCTGTCTTTGTTGACAGAGCAGCATCTGTTCCCTTCCCTGTCTCTAGTGATATTCTGCAGGGTGTCAGGAATCTCACCCAGATTTCTTCTGCTTTCACATCCCAGCCCCCAATCACAAGATTAGCTTAACCTCAGCTTATCCTAATGCTGACTTTGAGACGCATTTCCATCCATTTTTCTTCTCTTCATCTATCTACTTTCTTGATATAACTTAAGCTTCTATGACTGCATCTCTCACTTTACTTCAAGCTACTTTTAATTTGTCACGGAAAGAACGCAGTTTATACTTCTCCCCGCAGTGAGTGAATAAAAGTATAACTTAGTTTTACCAGACCACTGAATTGATTCACAGCTCTCCTAGGGCTGGCCCGAAGGATTAGATTTTTTTTTAACGTGGCTTGGAACCAATTGGTTGCTTAGCAACGGGAGCGACAGCTTTTTGTAGGATCCGAATCATAATTATAAAGCGAAAAATGAATTTCTGATCACTAGAAATAAATTCCATTGGTTCCGCGTAGAGCGGCTGAGGGAAGCGAACTCGGGCTACCTACCAGACTGATAGTTAAGTACGGAATCCACTCGTCCAGTGAGGAACCCCTGCAGTGACTAGTTATGAATATTTGGCTTTTGCAGTGTAGAACGTGGAAGTTGTAAGGTTACGTTAAGTATTGATAATCGAGAGACGTCTTCCCTTGACGTCATTTCACATCTGCTTTTCTGCAAGTTCCTGCTGAATTCTCATTTGCATTCGTTTTTAAAAAGCTGATGGATAAGTATCTAATCCTTAATTTAACTATATTCAGGTTCCTTTGAACGCTCGAAGCAATAACCTGAGGCTTACGAATAATCGAACGGAAAAAGAGAACAGAAAAATGAGCGTTTAAAATGTCCAACTTCCCATCATTGTTCTATAGAATTTTGACAGATTCTCCCATGAAGGAGAAACCTACAAAATTGGAAGGAAAATAATTGTAAAAAATTAATTGCAAAATTAGAAGAGCTGAGACTCGCGGATGATTGATACCCTTTAACTTTCCAGGATGAGAAAGATCGTGGAATCTGGAATCACTGACAGACTGGAAAAGAAGTGGGTGCCTAAACTTGCAGACTCTCCAGACGTCGATAGATCTCCGATAAGCCTCTTGCAAGCAAGCACGGCTTTCTATTTCCTCCTCCTCGGTCACTTGGCTGCTTTTCTCGTTCTTGTAATCGAGATAAAATTTGCCAATGGGCGGAGATAACTAGCCAAGAAGGACTCTGGTCTGTCTCTGTCGACGAGTTTTTTTTTCCGCTTGTAAAAAGTTTGTCTTCAGTATTCAGTTTGATTGTCCAAGTTTCAAATTGCTGTAATAGTGAGCTTCATACATCACGCGTAACGATGCAATAATCTTCCTTTAAAAAGAAAAATGTAAGGTGCACGAATTACCAAATATCATTGGATAGACAAATCAGATGGTCAAGTTTGATTTTGTTAATATATGTAGCTCGAGAGAGAGAGAGAGAGAGAGAGAGAGAGAGAGAGAGAGAGAGAGAGAGAGAGAGAGAGAGAGAGAGTTTGTGACTTTTCATAATAGTCAAAAGGAGATTATTTTCTCCAAATGGTTAAAATCTTGTCTTGTCGAAGTACTACTAACTTTCAAGAGCCCTATATTAAGAAGCACAAGCTAAGTAGGCACTATTCAGTCAACAATCATCCCTCGATGTGTATACAGCTGTTTAAGTTCTTTTACGTATAAGTCATTGCACCTCAGGTGTACTATGTTCGTCAGAGAATATGCACGGCAGTCGTCTCTCGTTTGTGTTATTGGGCCTGAACGAGTGATCAACAATTTCTGCTAGACACAGCTCCTATGTTTATATTTGCAACAAAGTATATTAATGGCATTTAGATTATCCATGTCTTCATTATTATTCAAATATCTGGGAATGGATGATTGGTCATAAGTTCCCTGACGCCATAAAAAGGCTGTGAAATAACAACATGGGCCAACATTCCAAATTAATTGTATACAACCTTTGGGTTTTTGCCTCCTTATACCCAACAACTATTCAGTGTGTGTCACGAACATGTCAGCACGAAGAAGTGAACCGAGTCATCTTATACAACATATTTCTAGTCGACAAAGGCCGCGTACTGGGACAGCTGTGGGCTCAATCGTTAAAAAACAAGATTACAGCTCATGAAAAGGTAATACATTAGGTACAGAAATGCGCAGATCATCTAATCATTAGTCTCACTTGTCCTTCTTTCAAAGCGCGGAGACGTTCAGCGAGAAAGGAAGTCGTAAATGATCCATTGTTAAAGTATGGTATATTTTTTCTGCTTGTTCCTCTTTAACATGGATTTAATAAAATAAAGAACAGTCATAAAGGTATTGGTGTGCTTTTGGACGGACGTAAGCTATGCCAGAATGGCCGTCTGGTGCAATCGATGCAGTCAAAGGCGGTCAACTCTCATTGACAATTTTATATCTTTTCAATTAATTGTCGCCCGACGGCAACGCCCAGTCCTGACATCCAGATAGTTCTGAACGGAAAATAATGTTACAGACGGCATTGGCATTACTGATGACTGTTTTTTTGTCTAGAGCTGGTGACAGGGTCAAAAGCAAGGCCTGTTTACGGATACGGAGCCAATGTAGAAACTCCTTTCTATGAAGATGAAGCTCTTAGAGCTTTTCACCGTGTTGGTGAGTTTGTGTGGAGCAGATTCCGTCAGCTTTCACCCTGAAGTAATAGTGTTCGTTAAGGAGTACGCTCAGCACCAAGGGTTCCAACACGTTCACTTCATTCATCCTCTGGAAAGTAAGAATTTTTTTCGAAAAATTAGAAAGTATGTAGAGTGACTAAAGTCTCACTCGCTGTGGCCTTTTCTGCACAAAATATACACATATATTTAAAATTTATAATGCTTTGTAGGAAATGGAAAGTTTCAAAAAAATTTTTTTACCTTATTGCTGTCATGGCGTCTTTCAGAGAATGGCGACACTTCAAGATTACTTTAGCAAACACCGCCGAGCAAATGGTTATTAACAGCCTCTCGCAGTTCGCCGGCTTTTTATACTGTTTCATAACTCTTGCCAAACGAAATGGAATTCTTCTATTACGAAGAACCATTCCAGGGAATGCGACCAGATACCATCTGCATCTTTTTGGAAAAGAAGCGCTTCGTCGCCTTTGTTCGTGGGATGGCTTTTGACAGACGAGGACCTCAGAAGTCTGCAAAATGTACATATGAATTCCTCTTACTTTTTGTTTCAATAGTGACAAAACAAAATAATGTACTACGTATGTGGTACAGTGACCAAAACTGGATGATGCAGTCGTTTATATCTCATGACTTGACTTAAGACAGAGCAACATATGTCCAAAAAGACCGGATGATGATCGTCGATAATCACGTTAAAAAAATCACATGACACTACAACACTTTTCATAGTCGTGAAATCTGACAGACGTTTTACACAATTGACTTTGCAATAACATCATACAATATTTCTTGTATGTATATATGTTGCTACAATCATATATAGTTAGTTGCAGTATCATTTGAAAAAAAAATACAATTAATGTGTTTCTCACATTTTATACAGGGTAACTTCATAAGAATATATATATACAAATATATTTGTATGTGTATGTATATATTTGTATACATATACATTTATATATATAAATATTGATGAATCATTTTAATTTCCAGGTCGTTGATTCAAAGGAGCATCGCCAATCTTCTTGGTTAATCATCTCGAGTCACAAAATGATCTCATCCGTCAGTGAATTTGACCTACCGCTTGACAACAAGGTAATGATCGTCATCCAAAGATGCATTTATTTCTTTGTCTTTGACTCGTTTTATATTCAACTCTCATGGACAAGAATTAACTTTTCGTTCTTATTTCCGCCAATGCCTTACAGACTAATTGCATTATATAGTTAGTTGTGGAGCTAATAATCATCGACTTGCAATTGACCGCATCGTTATCACTGAACACATTTGAAAACACTTTGTATTGCACTCGGTAATGTGCATTTCCCAAAGTGCTGTTTTGGACTAACTTGGAATTACTCGAAAACCATAATTTACTCTATTCAGACGAAAAGACGGTATCACAATAAAATGATATGAGTTACTACTAACGTACAACAACATATTCATTACTCCAAGACTAGGCTGTGTTTGCAATAATAAATGACAACGAAGACTCAAAGTTGATTGAAGTGGACTTGTGGGACATATACAAAGCAGCATCACACTTGACTCCGAAGAAATCCTTCCTTGAAAGGTGGTCAGCCGAGCAGTGGAGGCCTTCCACAGGAGTGTTGCCAAGCCCAGAGTCCAACGACAGAGAAGAGCCGGTTGAAATGAAAAGCGGCCTAGTGGAAGGACAGCTCTTACCTCTTCCTACGTCTCCACTTTTCTCGAGAGAGCCCTGGGAGAGGAGGAGGGACCTGTCGGGTCTTGTCCTCCGTTGCACAACGACCCAGGTCAGCATTCTTGTTCTAATCTCTCTTTTGTACTCTTGGAATAAACACGTAATTCCCTCAATCATTTTATAACGTAACTATAATCAAAAATAGCAAACCTAAGCAATTATATATTTTGATAAGAAAGAGGGTATTGATCGGTATGAGTAATAAGGAAAATAAATATTTTTTTTCTGAAAAATGGACGTTGATCCTCAAACCACTTGGCTCGATCGGAGATAGTGTAAATATTAATTCATGACAAGATGCCAGACTATGCTCTAGTTGCATAAATTTATCAAGAAAAATGTAAACCCAGATAATTTTTGCTCATAATTTTTCTGTTACTTTTAGGTCAAAACTAAAGAATTGATGAAGGAGAAAAACCTTAAAATGACTAATCCCTCGAATGTTAAGATAGGTTTTTAGCTCAATAAACAGTGAGATTCCGCTCTGCCGTGTACTGCATCTGGGCTGTTATTTGTGTCACATGAATCACATGTCTCTGAAACACTTGCCTTACACTGTGTTTTTGACCATTTAACTATCAATGATTTGTAATTTTGACTTTGCACATCTTTGGGAGATAGTTCCCTTACATGTAGGTGTCTGCAGATCTGTTGGTGCTCTCGTCCCCTGATTGATGATCCTTGTTTTAGTACTAAATTTGCACTTCTCATTTTCTTTGGCAGTTTTTCAGTAGTTTGATATTCCCACATGGTTACAATAGCAATTATTGCTTGCAGTATTAAATCATTGAACTGAACCCTGGCCCTGCAATTTATACAAAAAACGGAATGGAAGATATTTTAAACAAATATGCTACCCCTCAGGACAACATTTCTCATCCCTCAGTGTCATGACCTGATTTTACTATTCTTAAATTGTCCTTGGACTGGAATTCTGCAACAGTTCCATATTCCAGATTTGAGTCTTGACTTTCTCCACTGTTGAAGTATTGCACATAGGCTACAGTGAATGGCTTCTCACATTACAGTTCGGTTCCCAAACACATAGGATAGTGACATTTTATACAAAAGATGCAAAAATTCATAAGGTGAGTTAGGCAGAAAGTTTTTAATGGATCAATCCAGTTGAAGCAACTAAATAAAAAAAAATCGAAATAAACAGGTGAAGACTAAATCTTCAGAAACAGGTGACCAAAGAGTCAAGGGTTACTGTAGAAATAAGTGAACCAAAGAGTAGAGAAACAGACTAACCAAATAGTCAAGAATAACTCTTTCACATCCCAGCCCCTAATCGCAAGATTAGCTTAATCTCATCCATTTCCCTTCTCTCCATCTATCTACTTTCTTGATATAATTTAACCTTCTATGACTGCATCTCTCACTTTAATTCAGGCTACTTTCAACTTGTCACTGAAAGTACGCAGTTCACACTTCTCCCCGCAGTGCCTTAAAGTATATCTTAGTTTTACCAGACAACTGAGCTGATTAACATCTCTCTCCTACGGCTGGTCCGAAGAATTATATTTTTTATTAACTTTCCTAGGAACCAATTGGTTTCATAGCAACGGTTTTGCTGCAGTGACTTGTTATGAGTATTTGGCTTTTGCAGTGTAGCACGTTGAAGTTGAAAGGTTGCGTTAAGTATTGATAATCGAGCGATGTCTTCCCTTGACGTCATTTCATGACATCTGCTTTTCTGCAAGTCCCTGCTGAATTCTCATTTGCATTCGTTTTTAAAAAGCTGACGGATAAATACCTAATCAGTAACTTAACTATATTCAGGTTCCTTTGGACGCTCGAAGCAATATCCTGAGGCTTACGAATGCTCGAACTGAAAAAGAGAACAGAAATTGAGCGTTTAAAATGTCCAATTTCCCATCATTGTTCTATAGAATTTTGACAGATTCTCCCATGAAGGAGAGACCTACAAAATTGGAAAGAAATAATTGGAAAAAATTCATTGCAAAATTAGAAGAGCTGAGACTCGCGGATGATTGATACCCTTTAACTTTCCAGGATGAGAAAGATCGTGGAAGCTGGAATCATTGACAGACTGGAAAAGAAGTGGATGCCTAAACTTGCAGATTCACCAGACGTCGATAGAGAGAGAGAGAGAGAGAGAGAGAGAAAATCGTTAATGACTTTGTATGACTATGGTATCATAGTTTATCTGTAAAATTCAAATATATCACCTATTTTGACCCTGTATTTTACCATGACCTCTATAGGCTCTCTACTAGCCTGTTTAAGTAGCACTGAAAAAGCCGCTATTCGCAAATAGAGAAGAATCTACAAGTGTAACGCTGCTGAAGTAGCCATTACTTTTAATAAAATAATAATAATAATAATAATAACAATAATAATTACACGAAGACGAACTGAGGGACGATGCCACAGAAGACGACAGGGAGGATGAGGTATCAACAACGACACACGAAGAAACACCGACGAAGAAACAGAGAGGACGGAATGGGGTAGAAAAGATTGGACAATGGATGGAGCCAGATCCAGGAGGAGAACAAAGATCCCCTCCATGAAAGCCTACAACACCAAGAAATTAAGGGAGAAAACAAGTGAGGTCAATGAAATAATGGGCATAATAAACACCACCAGTATCACAGAAACAAATAACTTGGCATATGCCGAGGCAAGATTAGTAGCAGAACTGATGGGGATTCGAAACACTAACACCACCATCAAACCAACCAACAACGAACCAAAAAAACAGCAACCTCCTTGGAAAAGGCGCCTGGAAAAGCAAATCATGGTGATGAGATCTGACTTGAGTAAACTGAAAGAGATGGCAGAAAAAAAGACTACGAAGCAAGAAAACAAGGGAGGAACTCAACGAGAAATACAAGTACAAGAGAGGGACTAAACAACACAATAGAAGATGTAAAACAGAGGCTTAAGGCAAGCACATAAGATCCAAACAGTACATGAACAGGAATAAGGGATACCAACAGAACACACTATTCGGAACCAACCAGAAAAGACTATACAGCCAACTAAGAGGGGAAGAAGACAACCACCCAGAAATTCCTGAAGCCGAACCAAGTAAGAGACTCTGGGAAAACATATGGAGCAATCCGGTATCACACAACAAACATGCAACATGGCTCCAGGAAGTCAAGGAAGAAGAAACAGGGAGAATAAAACAAAGATTTACAGAGATCACGACAGACACAGTCAGACACCAACTAAAGAAAATGCCAACTGGAAAGCCCCAGGTCCCGATTAAGGCCATGGATACTGGCTCAAAAACTTCAAGGCCCTACACCCACGAATAGCAGAACAACTCCAGCATTGTATCTCAAATCACCATGCACCCAAATGGATGACCACAGGAAGAACATCCTTAGTACAAAAAGACAAGAGTAAGGGAAATATAGCCAGTAACTACAGGCCTATCACCTGCCTACCAATAATGTGGAAGTTACTAACAGGTATCATCAGTGAAAGGCTATACAAACTACCTAGAGGAGACAAACACCATCCCCCACCAACAGAAAGGCTCCAGAAGGAAGTGTAGGGGCACAAAGACCAGCTCCTGATAGACAAAATGGTAATGAAGAACAGTAGGAGAAAAAAAACCAACCTAAGCATGGCATGGATAGACTATAAGAAAGCCTTCGACATGATACCACACACATGGCTAATAGAATGCCTGAAAATATAAGGGGGAAGAGAAAACACCATCAGCTTCCTCAAAATACAATGCGCAACTGGAATACAATACATACAAGCTCTGGAATAAGACTAGCAGAGGTAATATCAGGAGAGGGATCTTCCAGGGAGACTCACTGTCCCCACTACTCTTCGTAGCAGCCAGATTCCCATGACAAAAGTACTACAGAAGATGGATGCCGGGTACCAACTCAAGAAAAGAGGCAACAGAATTAACCATCTGATGTTCATGGACGACATCAAGCAGTATGGTAAGAGCATCAAGGAAATAGATACCCTAATCGATACTGTAAGGATTGTATCTGGGGACATCAGGATGGAGTTTGGAATAGAAAAATGCGCCTTAGTCAACATACAAAAAGGCAAAGTAACGAGAACTGAAGGGATAAAGCTACCAGATGGGAGCAACATCAAACACATAGATGAGACAGGATACAAATACCTGGGAATAATGGAAGGAGCGGATATAAAACACCAAGAGATGAAGGACACGATCAGGAAAGAATATATGCAGAGACTCAACGCGATACTCAAGTCAAAACTCAACGCCGGAAATATGATAAAAGCCATAAACACATGGGCAGTGCCAGTTATCAGATACAGCGCAGGAGTAGTGGAATGGACGAAGGCAGAACTCCGCAGCATACATCAGAAAACCAGGAAACATATGACAATACACAAAGCACTACACCCAAGAGCAAATACGGACAGACTATACATAACACGAAAGGAAGGAGGGAGAGGACTACTAAGCATAGAGGACTGCGTAAACATCGAGAACAGAGCACTGGGGCAATATCTGAAAACCAGTGAAGACGAGTGGCTAAAGAGTGCATGGGAAGAAGGACTAATAAAAGTAGATGAAGACCCAGAAATATACAGAGACAGGAAAATGACAAACAGAACTGAGGACTGGCACAACAAACCAATGCACGGACAATACATGAGACAGACTAAAGAACTAGCCAGCGATGACACGTGGCAATGGCTACAGAGGGTAGAGCTAAAGAAGGAAACTGAAGGAATGATAACAGCGGCACAAGATCAGGCCCTAAGAACCAGATATGTTCAAAGAACGATTGACGGAAATAACATCTCTCCCATATGTAGGAAGTGCAATACGAAAAATGAAACCATAAACCACATAGCAAGCGAATGTCCGGCACTTGCACAGACCCAGTACAAAAATAGGCATGATTCAGTGGCAAAAGCCCTCTACTGGAGCCTGTGCAAGAAACATCAGCTACCTTGCAGTAATAAGTGGTACGAACACCAACCTGAGGGAATGATAGAAAACGATCAGGCAAAGATCCTGTGGGACTAATGGTATCAGAACAGATAGGGTGAATACGTGCAAATAGACCAGACATGACGTTTCATTGACAAAATCAAGAAGAAAGTATCACTCATTGATGTCGCAATTCCATGGGAACCACCAAGAGTTTGAAGAGAAAGATAGAAAAAAAGAAAAAAATTGGATAATATCAAGATCTGAAAATAGAAATAAGAAGGATATGGGATATGCCAGTGGAAATCGTACCCATAATCATAGGCGCACTAGGCACAATCCCAAGATCCCTGAAAAGGAATCTAGAAAAACTAGAGGCTGAAGTAGCTCCAGGACTCATGCAGAAGAGTGTGATCCTAGAAACGGCGCACATAGTAAGAAAAGTGATGGACTCCTAAGGAGGCAGGATGCAACCCGGAACCCCACACTATAAATACCACCCAGTCGAATTGGAGGACTGTGATAGAGCAAAAAAAATAATAATAATAATAATAATAATAATAATAATAATAATAATAATAATAACAAAAAGGCAAAGTAACGAGAACTGAAGGGATAAAGCTACCAGATGGGAGCAACATCAAACACATAGATGAGACAGGATACAAATACCTGGGAATAATGGAAGGAGCGGATATAAAACACCAAGAGATGAAGGACACGATCAGGAAAGAATATATGCAGAGACTCAACGCGATACTCAAGTCAAAACTCAACGCCGGAAATATGATAAAAGCCACAAACACGTGGGCAGTGCCAGTAATCAGATACAGCCCAGGAATAGTGGAATGGATGAAGGCAGAACTCCGCAGCATAGATCAGAAAACCAGGAAACATATGACAATACACAAAGCACTACACCCAAGAGCAAATACGAACAGACTATACATAACACGAAAGGAAGGAGGGAGAGGACTACTAAGTATAGAGGACTGCGTCAACATCGAGAACAGAGCACTGGGGCAATATCTGAAAACCAGTGAAGACAAGTGGCTAAAGAGTGCATGGGAAGAAGGACTAATAAAAGTAGACGAAGACCCAGAAATATACAGACAGGAGAATGAGAGACAGAACAGAGGACTGGCACAACAAACCAATGCACGGACAATACATGAGACAGACTAAAGAACTAGCCAGCGACGACACATGGCAATGGCTACAGAGGGGAGAGCTAAAGAAGGAAACTGAAGGAATGATAACAGCAGCACAAGATCAGGCCCTAAGAACCAGATATGTTCAAAGAACGATTGACGGGAATAACATCTCTCCCATATGTAGGAAGTGCAATACGAAAAATGAAACCATAAACCACATAGCAAGCGAATGCCCGGCACTTGCACAGAACCAGTACAATAAGAGGCATGATTCAGTGGCAAAAGCCCTCCACTGGAGCCTGTGCAAGAAACATCAGCTACCTTGCAGTAATAGTGGTACGAGCATCAACCTGAGGGAGCGATAGAAAACGATCAGGCAAAGATCCTCTGGGACTATGGTATCAGAACGGATAGGGTGATACGTGCAAATAGACCAGACGTGACGTTGATTGACAAAGTCAAGAAGAAAGTATCACTCATTGATGTCGCAATACCATGGGACACTAGAGTTGAAGAGAAAGAGAGGGAAAAAATGGATAAGTATCAAGATCTGAAAATAGAAATAAGAAGGATATGGGATATGCCAGTGGAAATCGTACCCATAATCATAGGAGCACTAGGCACGATCCCAAGATCACTGAAAAGGAATCTAGAAAAACTAGAGCTGAAGTAGCTCCAGGACTCATGCAGAAGAGTGTGATCCTAGAAACGGCACACATAGTAAGAAAAGTGATGGACTCCCAAGGAGGCAGGATGCAACCCGGAACCCCACACTATAAATACCACCCAGTCGAATTGGAGGACTGTGATAGAACAAAAAAAAAAAATTAATAATAATAATAATAATAATAATAATAATAATAATAATAATAATAATAATAATAATAATAATAATCGTGATGTGGCCTATTTTACCCAAGAGTTAAATTATCAAAGTGTTTGATGTTGTTGTAGAATGAACCAAAAACCGAGTCGAACTTTTGACTGGAAAAGAAAAAAAACCTTAAACAATCTTCTCTCAAAATTTAAACTCGTTTTAGTGTATAATTATTTCACTCATTCGCGCTTTCGGTGCCCTTCACCTTCTTGCTAAAAAGTAATGTAATGAGAATGTTGAAACTTGGAATTTCCTACTCTCTTTTGATGATGGAAAGGGCTAGGCTTAATCATTTACTTAAATATTAATTCTCACAGATCTTTTAATGATGTCAGTTCCTATCCATTTCTGGTCCTTTCAATGCCTCCCGTGGCCCGTAATCGATCATATATAGATTTAGGCATACTACATGCCAAGCACAGGGGCAACTAAGGCCATTCAGCGCTGAAACGGAAATTGACACTGAAAAGGTCTACAATGTGTAACAGGAGGAAAACATCGTATTTGTATTATGAATAAACTGTTAGGAGAGGGTGGAAAGTAAGATGGAAAAAAATATGAACAGAGGTACAGTAAAAGGAATGAAAGCAGTTGTAGCTGGTGCCCGAAGGGACGCTGCAAAGAACCCTAAGTAATGCCTACAGTACACTTCATGAGGTGCTCTGATGGCGCTTAAGACCTTACGAAAGATCTCCCGTCAGAAAGGGGATGAAACTCCAAGGGTCTCTTTCTGTAGAAACCGAGGGAGAGATGTTCATTGTCAAATGTGGACAACTGTGTTCATTACAGAACTTATGCAGTTGGCAAAGAAGTTTTATGAGACTGCGCCAGAGGAAGACGAGGGGGAAGGGGGAAAGGTTGGGTTTGGGGAATGGGTGGCCGAAGAGAATAAAGAAAAGAGGGAAGACTTGCAAGATAAGGCTAGATTCAATATACCATGCTCAGACTTTTCCGTAAGTCCTTAGAAGTGTGGGCGTTAATCCTTTTCTTGAGAAAGTTTGTCATAACGGTTCTTTTTCTTTTTCGTATTTCTTTTTCTTTAAACTTGAAAAGAGAAGAATATCTGCGTTCTGGAAGATATGTTTTGAGAGAGAGAGAGAGAGATTGCCCATATGGAAAAAGTTGTTTTTCATAGGTGGAAAGAAAAAATGACGCAACTTTTAGCACTACACTAAGGGAAGATAGAAAGGGAAAGACAAAGAGAAAAAAGTATTTATATTTCTGGTACAAATAAAAAGAAATCCGCTTCGAATCTATGCCGATGGCAGAGAGAGAGAGAGAGAGAGAGAGAGAGAGAGAGAGAGATGTGTAGAAGGAAATCTCAGGAGAGAGAGAGAGAGAGAGAGTTTATACAAACACAGAGGATAAAAACGACCACAATCCCAGCCGCTGAGTGATAGCAAACGAGAGACGGAGATTTTGTTTTTGTGCATTTTTTGTTTTGTGTATCTTGCTTTTTTATGTTTATTTTATCCTCTTGTTTACATTGACATTTTCGCAAATATGTGTGTATCTTGCTTTTTTATGTTTATTTTATCCTCTTGTTTACATTGACATTTTCGCAAATATGTGTGTGTAGCGTGTGTATTGACGGAATTGACGTATTAGGTAACCTATTCTTTGACAAGATACGTATATGTAAAAATTCACGCCCCTCAACCATCATCAAAATCTTGTTCACTGATACACCATTTCGATGTATAATATCCTTCATTTCGAATTTGTCCTGTTTTCTTTGATGATCTTGAAAGTTTACCGATAATTTTCAGCAAAGAGAAAAACACAGCCATTATATTCACTGTCTTGGGAAAAACAACTGTCTGATTTCGTGGGCAGAGAAAATTAGGAGGAAAAAAAACAGATACAAACTTTTTCCCTTAACGATTCGTTGCCTAATGAGCCTCCAAGAGAGACAGTAGAGGAGACTACAGTCTCTCTCTCTCTCTCTCTCTCTCTCTCTCTCTCTCTCTCTCTCTCTCTCTCTCTCTTAGTATTTTAGGTTAGTCTCTTACTGGTCTGATATCTTTTACGTTGCTCTTTCACGTTTTACTGGTGCCAGGACGGAATTGATTTATATATAATCATCATCATCATCATCATCATCATCATCATCATCATCATCATCATCATTCCTGCCCTTTGCCGTACTTATGATGTTTACCTCTTTGTAATGGAACGCTAAAGTATCTTAAATTCTGTTGATTTCGGACGTCTCATTACCACCGCTTCAACTGAGCGCTCGTAATTTAGGTTTATTAACCTCGTATTGTGAATTAACGTATTTTTCACATTTCTTCCCCGACTCATTACTCCTACCTGTCTCATTTTATAATTCAGTATTTTTGTCGGTGAATGATAACTTTTTTCTCTCTCTTTCATAACTGTCTCTCAACTGTCTCTCAACGCCGAAGGAAGGAGTGTGGGGGCGGACGTGTTGTAGGTCTCTCTCGCGTTTCTTCACCGAAAAGAAGTTTTTTTCGCCCTTGGTGATTATACCTCTTATAGTAAGCACTGTGTTAATAGTGTCTCCACGTAATACCCGGCGTGTAAGCCAGAGAGTGTTTGCAACTGCAGATATACTAATATTCTTTCTGCTCCAATCAGTGCCTTAGAAATCTTTCAAATCACAGCTACTCGTGGCCTATTGGTCCTGGGAAATGGGTAGAAGAATGCAGTGTATGTGTTCGTGCTTGACCCTTCCCTTACCACAAAAATGTCATCCGACCAACCTCCAACCGTTGCGCAAGTGACCCTGGCACCTACCGGTGCCTGTGCCCCACACACAAGTTCCGTACTCGCGAACAATTATCTTTACTTTATACATTACCAATCGAACCGTTCCGACGTCAAGTTCGCTATACAATCTGTCAGTGATGCATTCTCCGATGAGGAAACCAACGTTGCATATAGGAAACGCAAAGATCTGACACCAGAGAGCATTCTCAAGGAGCGATCCGTAAAGAACTTGTCCTCTCACAAGAAAATATCATATATCACTAAGTAGCTAAGGACTTGCTCGGTGGAAATCTACGCCGATGACCCTTACAACCTGCCTCCAAAGGGGCGTGCTGACCTAAGCCTACCTGTGGTGTACCACACGGCAGAAAATGCCTTCCAAACAGCGAAATCTCTCTCAGAAATAATTGGACAAAACTCGGAAAAAATTGAGGAGACAAATGATAAATTATCAAGAATCTGAGACGTGATCAAAGGACTACACTTCAGGAATCCCTAGACAGTCTTAAAACGGTGGAAACAAATAACCTCACACAGATCTGGGATGTGATCAAAGGAGTGCAGGGATCGATAGACAATCACACAGATAGCAACCAGACTCCTATGAATGCGGCATCCAGTTTTTCCTCTCCTCCCAGCAACACGGAAGTGCCCCCGTCACCTATAGACCGTTCTAAGGGGACTGTTGGTCTCCCAACCTCCTCTCCCTCCCTAGTGCCTCCGGTGGAAGATATACCTCCGGTGATGATTACCAGCCCTCGTAATCCTCCCCACCCTATCTCACCCAACCCACCGTAAAGCAGAATGAAAGCGATCATGAGGGGTCCTGGCGGCTGGCAGATACAAACAAGCAGAAAGAAGAGAAGAACCTCTCGTTTGGCCGCTAGACTGGAGCCCAACCTTCGTGTTTCACCTCGCCCGACACCTGAGAAGAGATGTCACGTAGTAATTCACAATCTGCGCTCGTCGGTGACGCTAGACGCCATAGTGGAGAGAGTCAAGTTTCTCACCGATTCTGATCCACTCATCTCTCACGAACTCCCATTTAGACGTAAACATAAAGTAGCTTACAGGATTACCTGCCTATTTCAACACCTCGACGTTCTTAAAAGGAAGAATTTCGGCCCTAATATATTAGTTTCAAGATATAAACTAATCCGGGATCAACCACCCCCAGGGGAACTTACTGACACTCCAACCAGGGTCATTTCCACCGCAAGTGCCAGTCAACCCCCCCACAGCGAGTGACTGCCCACTCCCCCTGGCTAAACCCCCATCCAACCAAATGATCAGCGCATCATCTCCCATCTTCGTGAGCATCCATGGATACATTAAACATAATCTCTTGGAATATTTTTGGCCTCAAGCGGAACATTCCTCCCCTAAACATGTTCTGCAAAAACATCAAAGGCATCATTGCATTGCAAGAAACGCTCCTCTGGCCACATGACCTTGCCATCTGCGATTCAATTCATGAAGACTTCAGAACCTTCTCGACTTCATCGATGCAAGTTACAGATCAAATCATAGCCGGTCGGCCGAAAGGGGGCCTTTCTTTCCTGTGGCACAAATCGTTAGACAATATGATAAAGGTGATGACCTACAGGAGTGACAGATTGCTGGGGCTTCAAGTGACAAGGGGGAACTCTAAAATCCTAATCATTAATGTTAATATGCCATGGGAAAATAACAATAATTTTGATCATTACTGCATGATCCTAGGGGAGATACACAGTATTATTCATGATTCTCCTGCTGATCATATTTGTATAATCAGGGAGCTTAATTCTCATCCCACAAAACAATTTTATAATGAACTTACTCGCTTCTGTCAAATTCATGCTCTCCAAATTAGCGATGTAATGCTCCTCCCTCCCTCCTATTCATATGTACGTAATAGAGCGGACGCTATTGCATCCTCCTGGCTGGACCACTGCATCACATCTCCACAACTTCATGATTCTGTTAAGACATTCATTATTCGCTATGATCTTGCAACGGGCTACGATCACATCCCATTACAGGTGTCATTCAGTACCCCATCCCTCCCTACCGTGAACCCCCTAAGCGATCGCCCATTAGCGGTAAACTGGGACTTTAAAAACCAACAGAAAACCAGATACTTTAGGGCGACCAGGGAAACCAGGTTGCGGTTAATAGTTCAACCGGCAGACGCCTTACTTTGTACTAACACAAATTGTAGAAATTACCACCACAGGAGGGATCTGAATGAATTCTATTCGAACATAATCTCCGCTATGCTTGCTTCGGGCAGGACTGCCTATATATTTCGTCAAGGTAATTCTCGTATTGTACCTGGATGGAATGACTTGGTTAAAGATCTGTATACATACTCACGAGGAATGTTTTTACTGTGGAGGCAAAATGGTAGCCCCAGGGAAGGGCACACTGCATTACTAATGAGACAGGCGAGAGTGCAGTTCAAACTTGCTCTTAAGCACTGCAGGTTAAATGAAAAACAACTAAGAGCCGATGCAATGTCTAGAAACTTAGAATCTGGTGATTATCCTCGTCTTTGGAAAGATATCCAGTCCTTAAATCCCAAAACTAAAAAGCTATCACAGAGAGTAGGGGAAGCAGTCGGAGACGAAGCTATCGCAAGTATGTGGGGCGATCACTTCAACAATATCCTGAATTGCATAAATGATCAAGATTCCCGAAGGGATGTAGATAACCTCCTTACTGACAACATTCAATTTCATTTTGCAGACCATATTACGCCATGGTAACATCAGCGATGCCATAAACAGCCTACCTAATAATAAATCGCCCGGCTGTGATGGTCTTCCTGCAGAGGCCTTCAAATTCTGCCATCCGGTAATTTACATTTTGCTAGCTGCCCTATTCAGTGCGTGCATAATTCACCGGTTTCTTCCAGACTCCCTACCCTTAGTTCACTTGATACCATTAATCAAAAACAAGCCAAAGGATGCAGCTGACCCTGGCAACTACCGGCCGATTGCAATCACAACGATCGCATCGAAGATACTTGAGTCGGTTCTTCTAGTGAGACTTCTCCCCTTTCTACACACCACTGACAATCAGTTCGGGTTTAAAGCAAACCACTCAACCGACACCTGCATTTATATAATGAAAGAATTGCTGAACTACTACCTATCATCAGCCTCTCCTGTTTTTCTTTGTTTTGTAGATGTGAGAAAAGCATTCGACAGAGTAAACTACCTGGAGCTCTTCCTGTAGCTGCCTAAAAGGGGCACACCCTGTATCTAATTGGCATTTTACATTGCTGGTTCTCCGCACAGCAATTCTGTGTCAAATGGGGTAACGTATTATCGTACACCTTCGGCTCCCTAAACGGGCTTCGGCAAGGGGGCATTCTCTCTCCATACCTGTTTAATACGTCCACAGATGCCTTGAATGTCAAACTGAACTCACTCCCAATCGGATGCACCGTCAATGAAACAACTATAAACAGCCTCTGTTACGCCGACGATATGGTTCTGATTTCCCCATCAGTGCAAGGTCTCCAACGACTCGTCGACACTTGCCGCCAATATGCAGAGGAATTTGATATAATCTACAACGAAACCAAGACCCAGTGCATGTCGCTGCTCCCGAGATCGCTTAAGCATATTGCAGAACCACAAATTTTCCTCGGAAACCATCGGCTGGAATTTGTGCACGAATTTCCGTATTTGGGTCACACTATCACCGACGACCTTAAAGATACGGCAGACATTGAACAGAGGCGTTGCAAACTATGTGCAACTGGCAACATGATTGCAAGGAAGTTGCCTTCTGTCACAGAGACGTGAAACTGCTGCTCTTCCGCTCGTACTGCTATAGTATCTATGGGTGTTCCCTCTGGACGAACTCTACCCAAGAGACCATGAGACGCATCACTGTTGTGCACAATGACATTCTGAGACGCCTCACAAACACTCCCCGCTACCACTCCGCCACACAGATGTTCATAGAAAACCACCTGGACAATTTAAAAATCATTGTTAGGCGAACAATGTCCAGTCTGGTAACTCGAATGAGAAACAGCAGCAACTCGCTCATACAAAGCATCCTAAGGAGTGAAGCAAGGAGATATAAATTGTGGGAAAGATGGGAAAATGAGGCCTTTGTCCCCTAAAGGACTTATCTCTGTATTAGCAAGATGTCATCTGCAGATTTTGTCATTATTACATTTATTGCTGATATTTTAATTTTTCATTATTACTGTGATTACTATCAAGTTAGTTTTTTTTACATTCAATTTTCGTATTTATCCCTCTGGACCTGACTACTGTAACCACCTAAGGTCTCTAGTTGAAATTTAAGTTATATAATATGTGCACTAACTGTTATTACTCTCAATGCATATTTTTTTTCTCACCAATACTATTACTGTTATTACCAGTATTATGATTACTAGCTTTTATGCTACCTCAGCTATTTTGTGGATAAATGCCGATTATTCATTTTCTTTTTTTTAATCATGTTGTCTCATGTATCTAGATTGTGTATGTTACTGTCTGAATTTTGTATATTTCATGTATATTGCCCCGAGCTGAAATAAAGCATATTATTATTATTATTATTATTATTATTATTATTATTATATTATTATTATTAGTACAGTTTGGTAACGTTCTGGTCTCGTAATCTCGGGACTGGAGTTCGCTTTCCCGCATCGTTGCCAATTTAGTGGAGCTTCACACATACGCCGATGCATTTACAAACTGTTTCCATGAATTCTAGTTGTCATAGTAATGCAATAATGAGAAAATGGCTCTAATATGTAATTATACTACAAACAGATACGCTAATTTCACTTATTTCCCCGGTTTAGTGTAAGTCTTATACCCAGTTTGGAGGGTAAACACATACCAATTGGCAACACTGCTTTCCCGTCAGTGAGCGAATAGTGAGGCCAAGAGTGAGATTGTCTACCAGTGGTTACCACCGCGAATAACGTCGCGTCGTGGTGGGGAGGCTATAGCCTGGGGGAGGACTGAAACTGACGACTTTGACTTTGATCTTGCAGTCATTTTGTGGGTTGGGTATAATTGCTTTGATTAACAAATCCTTACCCAACCCCTATAATGGTCCTTTATCCTGACTCTATTCCTCCTAAATGCATTGGTCACTACAGAGGTCCCCCTTTGGTCACATTTTCGTTTAACTCCATTAATAACTTCTCGCTCAGTTTTGCCAGCCAACTGAACTAAAAACAAATGGAAATAAAATTTAAGCTCCTTACTGAATTTGAACTCGGTTGTGAAGGGGAAAAAATCCTTTCATTATTATTCATGAACTTGGTAGGCAACTGAACAAGCTCAGTGACAATATGAAAACAGTGGAAGCTTAAGGATCCATACATTACGCACTTGGTTATGGTCTCGAGGGCCATCAAAGATTTGGTAATTACTTAGTTCTTATTCCTTATGACTCATTTATTAAGATTTGCAACAAAAGTCTTATTGCCAGCAACTGTAATAGGAAATAAATTGATAAATTATTGTCATATGAATGAAAGGTAAAACTTATTATGTCTCGTTTTAACAGTTAAGTAACTTTAGTTAAATTTTCCTCAGTTCTAACAGTTATAGTAGCTCGAGTTGAAAAATCTCTTGACACCTCGCGGGCCACTAAGAGCATCCCGTGGGCCACATTTGGCCAGCGGGCCACGAGTTTGACACCCCTGTCCTAAGTTAAAAGAGGAAATTCAAGCTGCTTATACAGCACAGACCTTTCAGCAGTTGAAATATAATCAAATTCGTAGGTTTGATTTTGTGTAGGCATTTGTGTGCAGACGAGTGGGTTGCGTACACGCCTACCGATTCGGTAATCGCGAGTTCGATTCCCCGCTCTGCCAATGTGGAATCAGAGGAATTTATTTCTGGTGATTAGAAATTCATTCTCGATATAATGTGGTTCGGATCCCACAGTAACCAGTTGGTTCTGTGTATGATTGTGTGAGTATGTGCTTCCGTGCCAGCGTTTGCGTGTGACTGACTACCCGAAATGCAACACCACTTTACTCTTTCCAGGAAAGAGAAGTCTCATTTCTCATGGATTATCTCTCTCTCTCTCTCTCTCTCTCTCTCTCTCTCTCTCTCTCTCTCTGTCATTTTGCAATATAGTTCGTTTTTTTTTATTCTAGACTTATAATGAAAAATTAAAGCTAAATTTTGTACGTGGTATCAAAATTGGTCTGCCGTCTGTTTTTTTTTTTTGCCTCTGCAATTCGCTCTGCACTGGAAAAGCTCTGCACTTCCTCATTTAACCTGGAAAGGGATAATATATCACCCCCATTTAAAAACTCACCGGTTATATTATAGTCTTAACAAGTTCGAATGAGTGTATTTGCCTTTCTTTTCCCTATTTAAAATGACAGCGAAACCAAAGTTCGCACCGTCCCTTGAGCAGCGCAAATTAGTATCCAGGAGCCAACAAGAACTGTAAAAGAACATTTTCTTCTTTACCCTCAGAGTTGATCCCGCACCACTCTGCTTCGCTGCGTCCTGCGTCCTCTTCTTCTTTTGCGAATTTCTTGATGGATTTCTCCGCCCAGTTATAAGTTTCGAAGAAATTTCGTCAAACTTCAGAAAATCCCGGTAATTGTTTGCAGATTAATCCTGCCGGTGAGTATCGTGTCGCCTTTTATGGGTCAAAGTTAAGATTCTTTCGATGGACTTTGTTTAAACTCAGGAGGGGAAAAGAAAAGCATTATGAAAGTTTTCTGGAAAAGATCTCCGGCTTAATATGAATTGCCGAACTTTACTCGCCCACCACAAATTTGTTCCTTCATTTTTGTTTACTTCTGGATCGGTGGTTTTTTTTGTAAATATATTGTGTGTTAGTGTGTGTGTGTGTAGGTATATATGTATTATATGTGTATATATATATATATATATATATATATATATATATAATAATATATATATATATATATATATATATATATATATATATATATATATATATATATATATATATATATACAGTCTGTGTGTATGTAAATGGATCACAAGAATGGCTGTTTGCAGGAATCCAGTGCTCGCGTTATTTAGTCCTTAGGACGAGAAACAGCAAGGA
This sequence comes from Macrobrachium nipponense, assembly GCF_015104395.2. NCBI lineage: Eukaryota > Metazoa > Arthropoda > Malacostraca > Decapoda > Palaemonidae > Macrobrachium > Macrobrachium nipponense. The sequence goes on from NC_061106.1 coordinate 15,005,557, forward strand.
ATGATAGAAGATTTTGAACATGAGATTAATTTGAAATTGTATATTAGCAAAATAATGTTACGAAGGTAAGTGGAAGTAATGATGGGAGAGCAATGATATATTAGTAAGAATAGTGGAAGAATGAAACTTTGAGACTTCTTTTTTTTAAATAGAATAGGTAGTAAGTGTCATGCAAGATGTTATGAAGAGTTAAGAGGAACCTGTGTAAGCAATTGATGAATGCACGAAGAGATTGTTGAGCTGTCTCATCCCAAGGGAGTGGAGTATGGTTACCTTTTGCTTATACCAAAATAATTTGTGATTTTTGTGATGCGTTATCCTCCGGTTATAAACAGAGTGGGGAACGATGAAAGGGTGGGGAATTTGGAGGTAAAGTAAACTAGCAGAGAAGTGATAATGAGAAAAGGTGGTGTTGCGTGTTTTGATGTGGTTTGGCACGTAGAGATACTGGAAGACGATAGGGTGGGCGAAATGTGAGGAGGAAGGAAAGGAAGATTCTCAAAAAGCAATTGATCCACCAGAAGCACGGAATTGCTTCATTGCATGACGGTGCGCCTATGTGGGTTGATGCGCTACTGATGAACCTTTTTGCTTCGATGTATGATTCAGCTACTGCTGTGATGCTTTCTGCATTCAGGGTTATAATAGTCGTATTGCATTAAGGGATGAATTTGACAGACTTTTGCCCTGCGTGCGTATGTGCGTCTGTCTGTACGGTCTTTGTAAGTGGATGAAAGTATATGCATACATTGTTTTAATACTGAAGCCGACATCAGGTGCATCTTGCTAGTTCATTTTCGAATAGGGAAGGCGAAACGTTATTCCTAATTCTGAAGGGAACAGTATACCCGCCTTTAAAAGAGCTTGAGTAAACATGAATCCTGGAAAACAGAAGCAGTGGTAGAATTCCCCATGCCAACATAGATGCAGACAGATATGTATTAATAGACAAGCGTATTAATACTTGTTTGCTGTATACATACAAGTGGTTATAAGCATGATTCTTTTCAGCTGAATTTTGCTGCTTAATGTAACATCATTCAGGTCACTTAATCATTAATATTCCTTGTTATAAACATACGTATACACAAGAAGTTCACTTATTTGCTAAATAAGTTTTTTCTATTTCCCTTCGACTATGAGCATTATTTAAATATGTGATGTCCAGCAGATTATGAATAAGACTAACATGGCATTGTTTCACCAAAGTAAATAAAGGGACAAACCGAACAACGAAATTCATAAAAGCGAAAATACTGCACTGTTAAAAAAAAAAAAATTCAGGTTTAAAAAAAGAAAAATTGTTATTCTCTTCTGCCTTTTTCATATCCAACCGAATTGATATTCGGCGCGTTGATATTTTAGAATACAGATATGGGAGGAACCAACTTTCTTTTCCAGAGCATTTATTCTGCAATACCTTCCCAGATAACCAATTTGCATATGAAGTCTCGAGTCCCGTCTGCACCAAAGATTATGTATATGTATACTATATATAAAAGCTAATATGCTCAAGGCTCGCTGCGCTCGAGCTATCATAGGGGTATTACGTAGGGAGTAAAAAAGATAAAACAGATTTGAAGAAAAAAAAAAAAAAGTGGTTCCTCTTGCATGTTGTAACTTCGGGGGCCGCTACTGTGGTGGTGGTGGTGTCGGTGTTTCAGTGTATTGCGAGTTGCGCTTGGCATGTAGCATTTGTCCCAGCAGGGTCTTTTTTTATCGTTTCAGCTTCGCTCGTGTTCTTTGGTAATGTTTGCGTTTAAGTATTTTGTTTTTATTTCTGCGTATGATTGTGTGAGTATGTGCTTCCGTGCCAGCCCGAAATGCAACGCTACTTTACTCTTTCCAGAAAAGAGAAGTCTCATTTTTCTTGGATTATCTAACAATCTCTCTCTCTCTCTCTCTCCAGAGGATCTTGTCCTTGTGCCTCGTATCTAATTTCCCTTGTTCCGGGAACACAAATGCTTCGGTTATTATTCTTCTCGCTTCTGTCTCTATTTTTTTTCTCTCTCGATCTTGATTAACTAATTTCTGGCTCTTACGAATATGACAATTATATAACACGAAACAGTTGTTGAGTCATTAGCTTAACTGGTTACTTCCTCCTGTTTGGGGTCAAAAGGGGAGTCTCCCCCACGGACAACAGAGAGCTAACGTCCTTGCCTTTCCTAGAAAATCAATCTTGAATCTTTCAAAGCACGTAGGGATCAGGTGTGAGCGACATGGGTTTGAAATGAGGGACGTAACCACCAAGGAGAAATGGAAAAGAGAACAATAAGACTAGAGTAAATTCCTTTTGAGTCTCTTGGTAAAAATATACACATCCAGATCTGCGTAGGAGATGAAGCCTTAAGCTCTGACGCGATATCAGGATCCTCAACCCTGGGCGTTATTTTATTATTATTATTATTATTATTATTATTATTATTATTATTATTATTCTTATTATTATTATTATTATTATGTTAAAAAGGATGGCAGAATTAAGCGAGTTGATTTTATATATAGTTTTTTCTATTTTTCTTACAATTCGCTTCTCAGGCTCAGCGATGTTTCTGAGTAACTGGCCAATATTCATATTGGGAATTTTCAAAAATTATAAATGCTGAAGGAATCTTTTATTCGAACAAGATATCAGGTCCAGGTCAAGCAGGGGTCGTCGTCAGTGCCGGTATTATTCCGTAGGCGTAGTTCAGTTCGGGCCGGGGTCGTCTTAGGTTTAAGGGCTGGTATTGGTGCTGGTACAGCTGGTATAACGTGACGTTTCGACCTTCTCGTAGGTCATCTTCTGACGAGTCGGTTGATGACCTACGAGAAGGTCGAAACGTCACGTTATACCAGCTGTACCAGCACCAATACCAGCCCTTAAACCTAAGACAACCCCGGCCCGAACTGAACTACGCCTACGGAATAATACCGGCACTGACGACGACCCCTGCTTGACCTGGACCTGATATCTTGTTCGAATAAAAGATTCCTTCAGCATTTATAATTTTTGAAAATTCCCAATATGAATATTGGCCAGTTACTCAGAAACATCGCTGAGCCTGAGAAGCGAATTGTAAGAAAAATAGAAAAAACAATATATAAAATCAACTCGCTTAATTCTGCCATCCTTTTTAACAGCATTTGCCTAAAAGAGGGTCTTCTACCAAAATACATATTATTATCATTATTTTGCATTGAAAGAATCTTTTATTTTGATTTCTGGCGTAGCTCATTGCTGTTATATTCTGAATGTGTTGATCGTATACCTCGAAAGTAGGGTAGAAACCTGGTTAGTGTACCCTTTTATGCTTTTTTTATTGTTTAGTGTAAGTATTTATTTATTAGCTATACGCTATGTGATGGAATGGCCCATTTATTAGCCATTTGCTGTGTGATGGGATGGCTCAAACTTTTCCCTTGTCTTACTGTCAAACGCTTCCTGAGCATTTGAATCCTGTGATTTTAACAATACCGGGCGCCAACCAGTGTCAAACGACCATTTTCCAGGAACGTTGCTGCTCTCCCCGCCTCTGCATCTGACCCAGAGCCTCCTGAATATACGAATCTTACAATTATTCGATCCCCTCCAGCCCTGTGTACTCTGCCTAAGAATCTCTCAACATCCAAATCGGTCTGGTAACCTTCGTGTTACATCATCACATCTCAGTCTTTCTCGGCCTTTCAGAAAGCTGTTGTCTACCTCTCGTACATCTCATTGACTTCTGTGGTTGTTGTTGTTGTTGTTAAAGATTAAGCTGGCCTTATGCCAGCACGGGATCTTGCTCATAGGCCACTTGCCCGTAGGCCACTTAGAATATTTTGCAGGTGATAGGTGAGATTTTTAGGATATGAAAGTGAAATGGTATGTTTGAAAAAGTGAAATGAAAGATTAATATGCGAGGTTACAACCCTAGGCGGCACCTATCAGTAAGAGATAAAGAACGATAGCAGCGAGTACTGGTGAGTCAGCGATAACTAGTCAGCAAAATTGAAAAAATTATCGTCGGATAAAAAAAAAAAAAAAATCTTATGGAGTTGAAATACCATTTTTCATTCACTCGAAGATAAAAGAAAAAAATTTAAAAAATAAACATCGATCTTCAGTGGTAGGCCCGGTCTAGGTATTGTTGGTAGGGAACGATGAATGAAAAACGAAAATATGTCAGTTTTAGAAACTGCAAAACAGAAGTTTAGCAACAGCTCAAGCGGTAGTTAAAGTGATCGTTGAAAAATTTTTGGTCGTTAGACGTGAGGAGGCCGAAAACGAGGAGAAATGAAGGAATCGCCAACTAAATAGTTAACCAGTTCTCGTGGAGAAAACGACGCTCGTCTGCGAGGAGGTGGTCAGGGAGTTCAATTTCACATTTCTTGGATTCTATATAGATTTCCTTTCACAGCGTCGTCGAGAAACTTTTTGTTGCCTCTAACTTTTTTGATCAGGAGGTCGTTAAGCTCCCTAAAAGGGATTAGGACCTTTGTCATATCTTACACCCTCCTTAATAGTTAGAGCGGTCTGTGTTGATCCGTTGAGAAACACCAAGGATTTCCTAGTTTGGGTTTCTTCATCCATACGTTGGGCTGGCGGTTGTTTTGTCTGGGTTCCTGCTTCGATTCGCAAAACAGGAACAACTGGCGGTGTAGGGGTTGAGGGAATTTCCATACGGGTTGGAGGTGGTCTTGGAGGAATAAGGAGGAGGTTGGGGAGAGGGAATGTGGAGGTAGGGAGAGGGTGAGGGATTAGGAATATGGTGCCGGGGTTGAGGAGGTTGGGAAAAGGAAGGTGGTGCAGGAGGCAGATTCGTTCTTGGGTCGAATCTGAGGTTTCGGTGACTTAACGCCATTCTTCTGGCATTCACGTTCAGGCTCGGCAGTCACACTTGACTGGCATGAAAAGGGGTTTGTGTTTACAAACATCCGTTTCACTATAAACCCCTCTCGTGTACGTTATTTCCAGAACATTTGGCCCTCGTGCCCTCTCTGTGACTCGACTCTTCCCTTATTGTATTATTATTATTCTCCAGGAGCTACACAGATCATTTTTCTTCTGCCCAGATTTATCCTTTCCTCGCTTCCAATTACACACAAATTTTCCGTCTAACACTCACTTTCTTCTTTCTCCGCCTGGAGTTCCTTTCAAATTTTCACGTCTCTCCATCTTTCCGTAGTCATTAATGGAAAGTAGAATTTGGGCCAAAGGCCAAGCGCCGGAATCTATGAGGTTATTCAGCGATGAAAGGGAAATTGAAAGTAGTAGTAGAACGGTTTGAAAGGTGTAACAAGAGGAAAACCTCTCAGTTGCACTGATATAATTGTTAGAAGGTGGATAGCAAAATGGAAAATATAATATGAATGGTGGTACAATAATAGGAGTGAAAGGGCTTGCGGTTGTAACCCCAGTCATTTTTTTTTTTACTGTACCTCGATTCTTATTCTCTCTCTTCCATCTTACTTTCAACCCTCATCTAACAATTATTTCATAGTGCAACTGCGAGGTTTTCCTCCTGTTACACCTTTCAAAACTCCCTACTTTAAATGTTCCTTTCAGCGCTGAATGACGTCATAGTTCCAGCTCTTGAATTGTATATCCAGCCTCCATACCATCCTTGAAACAACAAACCACCTTCTCCGTGGGGTCTTGTCACTCGTTTCACTTTTCAGATGTTAACTCGTTACATATAATTTACTGCCAGCTTTCCATAAATACACAATCAATCAATCAATCCATTATGCAAAAGGAGTTTCCTCTTCCCTGTTCCTTTTGAACTTTCCCGCCTTCACACTTGAAATCCTTAAGTAACTCTTTAAACACCATAAAAGAGAGACCGGCTGGAATTCCATTTGACTCGAAATAATTTCGTCTAGTACTTCCTCAACTATTCTTGGATTAAATGGAACTAATAATTTTCGTTTATATGTACGCTAGTTCCTCGCTGGACGTGTGGTTTTCGCTCTCGGCTGCCAATTCGGTGGCCTGAAGTTCGAATCCCGACTGGGCCAACGCGGAATCAGAGGAATTTATTTCTGGTGATAGAAATTCATTTCTCGATATAGTGTGGTTCGGATCCCACAATAAGCTGTAGGTCCCGTTGCTAAGTGACCAATTGGTTCCTAGCCACGTCAAAATATCTAATCCTTCGGGCCAGCCCTAGGAGAGCTGTTAATCAGCTAGTGGTCTGGTAAAACTAAGATATACTTAACTTTTATGTACGCTGATCAGACTATATAACTATATAACTATATATATAACTATATATATATATATATATATATGATATATATATATATATATATATATATATATATATATATATATATATATATACAGAAGGTGTATGTAACTTCAGTATATAAGCGAATACCACAGGAAAATGACAGGCAGAAGTTCACTACTAAGCGCTATCACGTTATATGAGTTTGTTATGCATGTGCACAAAACTCGTAGAATAAGTAATACGTAACAATTTAACATTAACTTTGCGCCTTGAACTTTTCACTCTGCTAAACATAAAACTAACTTTTTACAATTACCATCAAGTGAGAATACCTTTGTATTACAAAAGTGTATAATTTTTGTCTTGACCCAAGTGGCAACTTTGTTCCCAACAAAAAAATAAAACTCGTGTGTCAACTATAACTATTTTGTCGTAAACATTCGCAAAAAAAAAAAAAAAAAAATCCAAATATAAAAGTTGGGTAATTTTTTTCGCTCAGAACTATTCTCTCATAATTATAACCCTTGACAACGTATGTTAACTCGCTAATTATATTCATGAGTGCAGGCTAATAAACAAAGGCCATATGGGAATTATGCAAATCCGTTATAATCACCGTCATTTCAAAAGGATGGAAATTTGATTTAGCCTCTATGGCATAAGTAATGTAATAATATAAATTTTATTGGATTTATGGCCATGCATGCATTACCCCAGATTGATAGCACAGAGTTGTTATCCCGTAACCCTGTTTAATTATTCTGACAGAAAAAAATATGAAAATACATAATTTTGTTTTTTGCAGAGGCAGAGCTTGGGCTGATCATTTTGTAATGATAAAAAGACAGAATTGAGAGTTGCTCTCTAAATTATCAAAATATTCTAATCATCTTCGTGTCCTTCAGTGGTGATTAGTTTAGGGTTCCAGTTGATTACTAGTAATGAATGTAACCAAAAATCAAAGCCTGAGCTGACAGTCTATTTTGTTGGTTTTGCAGTAGAGTTTTTGGACCTTGTAGAAACTCAGATGTCACTGGTCAGACTTTGGTGGCAACTTCACGGAGAGCAATTGGAGTTTTAGGCTTAGAATTTCAGTTTTGAGATGGAAATCAGTATTTTTTTATTAATACATACTTTTGTTTTACATTTCTTATCATAACCACATCTCAAATGCTGGAAAAATTATCCACACAGTACAGCCTCCCATTGCTGTGCTTTACTGTCAAATGCTTTTATTTTTTACAATTTCTGCAAAAAAATAAAAAAAAATATCAATTTTTAGTTTAGTTTTCTAATTTGACCGTATGTTAACGAACGATTTTTTTTGCGTAATATTTTTTTTAAACCGTGCAAGTTATTACATGACATGTATTAATACAATCCTCCCATTTTATGTTTCTAGGTCAAGATGAGAGTAAGCTAGCTTCCAACCACTGTAGCCCCCAACTTACAGATTCTTCTTCAGGGGTCTGACCTCTTAGTAAATAGCAAAAATAAACTATCAGGTAGGTTACAAGGACCCACCAATACGTATAGCCTACGCTTAATCGGTCATAATATCTAGCCTTTAGTCTGTGCTTTATACATTCCTTTGTATTTAAATACAGAGATTTATCCGAAAATGCATAGCATGTCTTAAAAGGATTGTGCAGTGACAACCTGTCATAAAAACATAGATGAAAATAAAGAAACCTGATATCCTCAGGTGTCTTAAGTTTGATGTGCTACACTGTCACTGTCATTTTAATATTATTTCAATACTTGCCAAAGGCTACCAAAGGTCAGAATTAATGCTCAAGCAAATTTTCATAATAGCTCATTCTCAGACAAAATATTTTATTTTGAGAGAAACTTATAAAAGGAAAAGTTTAGTCAAGGGAGGTTATTACTAATGTCTATACCCTTATAAATATCACAATTTGTCGTAAATTGTATTTTTCCTAACTTTACAAACCTGAGGTCCTTTAACATATGGAATGTAATCAGCGCCAGCTGGAACCGGTCGTAAGCTTCGAACAAGGAGGTTCGGTAGTTAACTGCTTGTCCGACTGGGAGGTGAAGATTCACTTTGCTTTAGGCCCAGGAACAGAGTGAGGGGTGGCATGAGGTGGAACTGTGTGTAAAGGACCTCAGGTTTGTATATAGTTAGGGAAAATACAATTTACGACAAATTGTGATTTGTTCCAACACGTAATACAAACCCTCGGTCCTTTAACATATGGAAGACTCACTTATTGGTGGGTGGAATCTGAGTCTTAAGAACAGACTAGTGTTCGTCCGACCTTGGTTCCCTCCCTGGTCGTAAGAGCAGGGGGAGGGATCCTAGCCTCTGCCCAGCTGATCGGGGTGTGCCTGCAGGATCAGTGGTCAGACCCCTGGACCAAATTCATAAGAGGGAGGCAAGCGTGCCCCTTATGAATAGCAAGCAAGAACTAGTTCCTACTCAAGAGCCAAATAAAAGGTCATGGGTTTGTCTCTTGTTGGCATCCACTCACCCCCTTGTTAGGGGAGTGGATAACCGCTCCTATCCCTACTGAAAGGGACAGGACGGAGCTCAGTCGCGTAGCTTACCTGCATCGGCCTCCTGTCCAGCGTAGTGACAACCGCAGCCCTCTGCCTACAGGTAGAGAAGAGAAAGGAGGAGGAAGAGAAGCCAGTCACACTCTCTATCACTCGTCCATTCACACAGTCACACAAGGATGCGATGCTGTTATGTCTGCTCGGGAGCTGGGTAAGCTACACAACTTGCTGAGCAGCCACCACGGGTCCCAAGGAAAAGGTGTCCAAGGACCTGTGGGTGATATCCCGAAGATAAAAGGATGTGAGGGTGGTCTGGCTGGCCCAAACCCCTGCCACGGAGAAGTTCTTGTGAAACGCAAGGGTTGGACCAATACCTATGACTTCGTGGGCTATCAGACGAAGGGTACCGGAGTCGTCACTCCTATCCGAAGTGTACGCCTTCCTGATCACCTCACGAAGCCAGAAAGAAAGTGTTCTTGGGTACCTCCTTCTTGGTAACTCCGGTGCTAACGAAGAGGCGTCGACACTCAGGCCTGAGGTGGTGAGTTCTCTTCAGATAGCGCCGTAGCACCCTCACAGGACAAAGCAGCATCTCATCTGCATTATCGTTGGTGAAGTCCTTCAGGGAGGGGATCGTGAATGACTCGAACAGGTTGTCAAGGACCGAAGAGTTCTGAGTCTTCGCTACAAAATCTGGGACGAAATTGAGCATCACCAATCCCCATCCCTCATGTGCTTAACATCGAAGGGAAGACCATGAAGTTCCCCTACTCTCTTCGCCGATGCCAGGGCCAGCAGAAAGACGGTCTTGAGGGTCAGAACCTGTCTGATGACTCCCGGAGTGGCTCGAAGGGTCGTCGAGTCAAACTCCTAAGGACGAGAGTCACATCCCACCCCGGGGGCCTGAGTTCCCTGGGTGGGCAAGACCTCTCAAAGCTCTTCATCAGGAGGGAGATCTCCATGGAGGTGGAGATGTCCACTCCCCGCAGATTAAGGACTAGGGCCAGGGCAGCTCTGTAGCCTTTCACTGCGGAGACAGAGAGGAGCCTCTTGGCGAAGGAAGACGAGGAAATCTGCTACCTGCTGAAGAGTGGCTCTGAGAGGAGAGAGACCCTGTCCACGACACCAACCACAGAAGACTGACCACTTCCCCTGGTACACAGCTGCAGAGGACTGCCTGAGGTACCCAGCCATCTCTGTTGCTGCTCAGCGAGAAAAGCCTCTTGCTCGCAAGAGATGGTGGATAACAGCCAGCCGTGAAGAGACAGGCACTGAACTGATCGGTGGTAACCGTTCCACGTGTGGGTGGCACAGGAGGTTGTGCCAGTGGGGAATCTCTCTTGGTGCTTCAGCGAGAAGAGCCAGCAGGTCCGGACACCAAACAGCCTGAGGCCATTTGGGTGCCACCAGAATCATCCGAAGATTCGCGGTGACCAGCACCCTGCTGATCACCTTGCGAATCAGACAGAACGGGGGAAAGGCGTACACGAAGAGGTTGTCCCACGGGTGTTGGAACGCATCCTCTGTAGCTGCCCATGGGTCCAGCACAACTGATTAGAGAACCTCGAGTTTCCTGTTGTGCCAGGTGGCGAACAGATCCACGACTCGACGCCCCCACAGGTCGAAGAGCCTTTCTGCCACATCTGGGTGAAGGGACCATTTGGCCCCTATCACCTGATTCCGACGGCTGAGCTTGTCTGCCACTACATTCCTCTTGCCTGGAATGTATCGGGCTGACAGCTCTATTGAGTGAGCTATGGCCCACTCGTGCACCTGCAACGTCAACTGGTGCAATGGGAGGGGCACTAGGCCCCCGTTTGTTGACGTATGCCACTACCGTGGTGTTGTCGCTCATCAACACCACTGAGTGTCCCATCAAAGTTCCTGGAACTCTTGGAGACGAGGAACGCTGCCTTGAACTCCAGGACGTTGATATGACAATTTGTCGAAAATTGCATTTTTCCTAACTATACAAACCTGAGGTCCTTTAACAATAGGAAGTAGCTAGCGGCAGCTGGAACGGTCGTAAGCTTCGAACAAGGGGAGAACGGTAGTTAACTGCTTGTCCGACAGTCGCGCGCCGCGCGACTGGGAGGTAAACAAATCACTTTTGCTTTTGGCCCATGCAAAATACGCAGAGTGAGGGGGTGGCATGAGGAGGGAATATCGACTGTCCAAAGGGGGTGGGGGAAAGGAAAAAAAACCTCAGGTTTGTATAGTTAGGAAAAATGCAATTTTCGACAAATTGTCATTTGTTCCGATACGTAATACAAACCATCGGTCCTTAACAATAGGAAGACTCATTCTTGGTTGGTGGGAGGAATCTGAGTCTTTTGATGAACAGACTGGTGTTCGTCCATCCCTGGAATGCCTCCCTGGTCGTAAGAGCGAGGGAGGGATCCAAGCCTCTGTCCGATTGATCGGGGTGTGCACCGCAGGATCAATGGTCAGACCTCTGGGCCGAGTACTAAGAGAGAGGCAAGCGTATTTCTTCGTACCAGCAAGCAAGAACTTGTTCCTGTTTGCAAGAGGCAACATAAAGTATGGGTTGTCTCAAGCTGGCATCCACTTCCTCCCCCTTGTTGGAGGAAGTGGTGGATATACGCTCCTATCCCTAGTGAAAGGGATAGGATGGGGCTCTGTTGAGTAGCTCACCTGCATCTTGTCCTTATCCAGCAGGGTGACGACCGTGTCCCTCTAACCACAGGTAGAGGGGAAGAAAAAGATGGGAAGAGGAGCCAGTCACACACTCATTCACTCATCCATTCTTACGGTCACACCAGGACTCGATGCTGTTCAGCCTGCGAGGGTCTGGGTTCGCTACACAACGTGTTGAGCAGCCACCACGGGTCCCAAGGAAAAAGATCCAAGGACCTGTGGGCAATATCCCGAAGGTAGAAGGAAGGGCATGTGGTCTGGTTGGACCAGACCCCTGCCTTCAGTACCTGCGCCACGGAGAAGTTCTTGCGGACAAGGCAGCATCTCCTTCGCATCGAAGGCGGTGAAGTCCATTAGGGAGGGGATTGTGAACGACTCGAACCAATCGTCAGGGACCGAAGGGTTCTGAGTCTTCGCTACGAAGTTCGGTACGAAATCGAGCGTCACGGATCCCCATCCCCTGGATGCTTGACTTCGCAGGAGAAGTCATGCAGTTCCTCAGAGGAAAAGAAGGAAATAGTCGCATGACCTATCCCTCTTCTCTACTTCGGTGATGTCCAGTACCCATACTGGTCTGTCCGTTTGCCACGAAGTCTCTCGCATCCTCCTATCCCCATGCAGCGAAGTTCTCGGTAGTGGATAGGACACCGACACTCCATGGTGGGTGTCAATGGTATGGGTACTGTGACAAGCTATTAAAACGAAGTAATGATTGCTTTGTAACAACCGAACTAAGTCAACAGCGTAGTTCGTAACTGACTCGGGGCGCTCTGACAGCTGTGCCGAACTGACTGCGTTTCCGCGTTAGGAGGCAAGTTGTCCAAAGAAAAGGAAAAAAAAAAAAAAAAGAGAAAGAAGCATCCGAGTAAGTCACGTGACCTTCGCCTTTAAAGGGTTATGCCGAGAGACCAAACAAATAATGTATTTGTTTGTCACCAATGCCGGACAGCGAGGTGGTGATTCTCTTAAGGCATGTGCCCAACAGGCGAAAGTCAATTGCCTTCTAGAGACCGAGGTCCCTGAAGGTGAAACATCTCTCATAGTTGTTGAATCTCAGCTAAGGAGAAACAACACTATGTACCGTTGAAGACGAAGGTAGATATTGAATGCAACCTACGTCTTCACAGATGAATCGAGAGAAGGATTCTCAAGATTCATAACCTGTGCTTACAAATAACTGAAAACGCTAACCGCTATTTCATGCTGTCCGGTGAGAAGTCGTTCGTTGCAATGAAAAGCGGGGTCGGTTCTTCAGTAATGAAAACACAGGGGAAAACCGCCTGAAGAACTGCTTCTCATGGGCTGAACATTTGGAAGTAGAGCTGTCAGGTCGGAGAGTAGGCGATGTCTTATGACACATCTTGTAATTCGGGGTTAAACAATGAACAATTGTACACCTACAAATACGAGATATTTGAAGACAAACTCAGATGTCTGCAAAATCATTCGCATTATCGCAGTGCGATGCAGCGGGAGACTTGTACAGACTTCTCTTACCGTGCGGTAAACAGAAAGATGAAAGAGTCCAAGAGATATCTCTGTTGAAAATTCTCGCAATGTCGAAGGCGATGTAATCTAGCGTCACAGCAGTAAGATGGTCCTTCATTATTGCGAGAATCCCCGTTAATCAGAGACCTAAGTCCATGATTGTTGGGCAGAGATACGGTTCGGTAGTCAATCAAAGCAGGGGAGAGAGAGACATACATGACCGTGAATCTCGGAGGCCCAGCTGATACTGAGCTGCTATCAGCAGTTCAATACGCAGTAGTTGAGGCCTAGCTCTCGCTGACTCGTCATCCTGAGTTGCCAGGTAATCCATTGTATTCCACGAAGGAATGCGTTCGGCTAGAACTACCGAGCATAAAAGATATGCTCGAGCAATTATATTTAAGCGAAACGAATTTCGGTAAATATAAAAGTTGAAATGGTGTTGTCGTGACAAAACCATAAGTTATATAAAAAAAAAAATTGAAACTGAAAACTCCTGGGAGGTTGCAGGCAACCCCGAGTTGCAGTTCAATTAGAATACTTCTCTTATAAGTCGCAATCCGTAGATTAACTAGGATATGCGCCTACCCCTCGGACAATTCAACTGCTTGTAGAATCATGTCGCGAGGTTAATATACGTAGTATATTTGTAGGATTCTGAACAACGATCTCCATCCTAAATTCTTTCCTTCAAGAAAACAAAAAATAAGGACTGAGATCGACCACCTTCGTTCTCTATCAAGAGAGGTGAAGAAGTCTTCCTCGAAGGAAAGCTTCAATGGTGAACAGAATACTAAGACGATAGTTCAAGCCAAACTGGATATTCCCGTCCGATCTCCTCTATTCCAGGTTGGTCGCCTACTGTGAGATAGTTTCTTTCAGCAGCAGTCTTCTTCCCAATGCTAGAAATTCCAGGAATTCGAGCATAGGCGAGGTTCCCGATTATCGTGTAACATATCGGGGATTCTCGTCTCGCTCACTTTGGACCGTGGTCTCGCGTAAGTGTTTGGAGATCGTAAAAAACTCGAACACACTGAATGCGCTAGAAATTCCGTAGAATTCTAAGCAGTCTGCGAAACCCCCACCGAATTCGTCAAACGATATCGGCTGGTGTCCTCTCGATTCCCGTAGAAATCGAGAATGGGGCAGGATTCCTCCTCAACGACCGGGCTTACGTCAGGTAGGACCCGAAGGTCCCCCCGGTAGCGCAGTCCGAACGTGGGATCCTACAGAGAAATCTCTGTAGGATCCCTCCCCTTTCCCTCGTAGCCGTAAGGAGAGAGGGAATGGGGTGGGGAGGAATTGGATACTCCGCTCCCGCCTTCCCAGTGAACTAGCAGTTGGAGAGAGTAGGAGCAGCCATGGCGCCTTGCGGGCGATGGCCCTCTCAGAGTCTGGGAAAATAACGTAATCGTCAGGAGAAAAAGGGGAAAACGTTTTCCCGCGGAGGGTTACGAACTCTCACTGTAGGTAAGGGTCTGCCGCCACTGTGAACGTCTTCTGGGTGGGGCTGATCGACACCTGACAGGAGAGAGCCGATACCGTCCTCCGACTCATTCCAGTCCTCGTCGAGGTCGAAACCTCTCAGGAGGACCGAAGGAGTATTAAAATACGGTGTCCGAAGACACGTAGAAACGCCGCTGTCGCAGTAGAGGAGGTGGAAGTAGCTTGATCGACCGGCCAGAACTGAGAGAGCCTTCTTGTCCGGAGACGAGAGACTCTGGTTCGAGATAGAATCGGCAAGCTCCGATCGCGGCAGACCCACCGTCGGTTTGGGTTCCCTCTCGGGTCCCAAAACGACTCGAGCAGAGACGTGGGCTCTGCTGGTGGGAGCGGCAATCCTTCCGCAAGGTCATTATGCTGACGAATCAGCTTAATGACTTCTGCAAATTCCTCTGTATCTCGGGAGTAACCCGCGTCTTGCGGAGTAGGACCGTCCAGTCCCTCCAACAAGAACAGATCCCGAGATACTCCTCCTTCAGAAGGAGGAACAGCGGCAGACCCTGACGGTCGCCTCCAGCTACTTGCGCGTATGTCCTGGTCGGTCCTAGAACGTGCCTGGTCCATACGGCGTCATAGCGGGATCGCGAGCGGCGCACCTCTCGCAATCACTCATAGGTACCTCGCTCCTCCAGGTGTAGCCCGAGGAGGTTGAAGGTACAGGAGAGGCAGACCTGACGCTCCCCCCTAGCTCGCTGGCAGGACCAGCGTGCTTGTAGGGCTGCTGCTGATCGTCAACCCGCGGTGGCGATCGAGCAGCAGGCCTAGCCTTGCCGCTCGCCTGGGGCGAGAGGCTCGGCTGAGAACGTCGACGCTGATCTCTAGCGTCAGGCGAGCTGTTGCTGGTTACCGTCTCCGCCCGGTCCCGATGGGAGCGGCGTCAGGTGACCTGCTAGGCTCGCTGTCGCAGTGAGACCGGCGAGCGTCCTCTCGCGCGTCGAGCCGCTGGTACCCAGCCGTGGCTGGTACCGACGGCCGCCGGCGGGGCCCCCTTCCTCGCCTCAACCGTGGCTGGTCAGCGACCGTCACGTCAACCCGAGCAGCCAGCTGGTCGCTGCGAGAGCGTCCACTGGCCTGGCGAGAGTCGTCTGCACGACACTCGCCAGTCTTCTGCTCCGCGCTTCGGTCTTGGCGGCGGCGGAGCGAGCTCGGGTGTCAAGACGTTTGGCTGGACGGTCTCCCGCGGGAGACCGTCCACTCGGTACTTCTCGCTAACGAGAAGCCGAGGCGGATCCTGGTTTAGCAGCAAAACCGCTAGAACCAGGCGAGGAAGTGCCAACCGAAGCTGGTACTCCTCTGGTCCCCGTCTTCTTCTCCTTGGTAGAAGAAAAGACGGGCCCTGTTCCCGAGGGAGCAGGAGGACCAGCAGAAGAGCTCCCCGAATCGCCGGAGCGAGACGGGCCCTTAGAAGGTCCCGAAGGAGCCTTCTTAGGGGGGAAAACCCGGGTTACCAGCTGGTCGCTGCAAGAGCGGCCGCTGGCCTGGCGAGAGTCACCTGAGCGTCTCTCACCAGCCTTCTGCTCCCGTGTTGCGCTTGTCTTGGGCCGAGCGAACTCTGGCGCCGAAACTTGGCTGCACGGTCTCCCGAGGGAGAACGTACACTCGGGATCTCTCGCGAACGAGAGACCGAGCCGGAACCTGGCGTAGCGGCATCGCCGCTAGCACCAGGCTGAGGAAGTACCAGAGCTAACCGATACTCCTCTGGTCCCCGTCTATCTCTTCCTTACGGAAGGGGAGACGGGCCCTGCTCCCGAAGGAGAGGAGGGGACCAGCAGAAGGACCCCCCGTCCCACCGGGGTGGGACGGGCCCTTAGAAGTTCCCGAAGGAGACTTCTTAGGGGGGAAGGCAGCCTTCTTCTTCTTCCGCTTATGGGCCTTAGAAGTCGAAGGGGAAGAGGCAGCAGCAGACGATGAAGACGAAGATGACAGCTTCCTCTTCTCCTCTTCCTCGTCAGCTCACGCAGGACAGTCGTCAGGTCCTCCATCCAGGCCGGAGCCGGGGCTATTGCCGAAGCAACACGGCCCGACTGCACCTGTCCGGAAGGACCTGGGACTGGGAAGACACACCGTGGGCAGGACCAGCATGGACAGGCTCAGGAACCAGGAGCGACAGGAACAGCAACCAGCTCAGGAGCGGCAGGAACAGCGGCAGCGGTAGACCCAGAAGGGACAGCCAAGCCAACAGCGGGAATCACATCAGCGGCAGGTACGGCAGGCCAGCGATCGCCTCGTGAATCATCGGCAGCCAGCGGAACCTGGGTACTGGCGGCCGGTCCAGGGGCGAGCTGCTGGAACAGCGGAAGTCTGGGGCAGGCAACGGGACGAAGACAGGCGGCGGCGCAACACCCCCTCGGTACGGCGGCGGCCCTAGTACCTCGGCAGACGGCGTCACCGACACAGCATGGGGAGTGTAGACCAGGCGGGGGGGGGTGGGGGGAGCAGCATAAGCGGCCGTGGTAGTAGTGGAGACCGCCCCAGACCTCGCTAGACGCTGCAGCAGCCCGTGGATGCTAGGCACGCCCTGCCGCCGCGGTGGTCCATACCTGTCCAAGGTCGTCTCCCACGGATGTAGCACCTGCGGTAACATAGATAGATTAGTAAGAGGGGTTCCCTCACGCACGGGGGGAGGGGAGACATGCCCCACCCCGAACGCAAGAAGACCCCAAATACAAAATACAACGAAGAAGCTGAGCGGGGGGCAGGAAGGAAGACGAAGAATCGGATACCAAGGGAGTCGCGCGAGAGCTTTCCGACGACTTCCTGGCAGACCTTCGCTTCCTACCCCCGCACAGCAGTGAAAAGTAATATGAAAATGAAACAGAATACTGCCCTTGCGATTCACTTCATAGAACTTAAAGGGGAAAAAATCAATTCCCGGGTAAGAACGGAAACTTGATCCAAATAATATGATGCTATCATAAAATATATATGAAAATGAAACAGAATACTGCACTTGCGATTTCACTTTCACATAAAATAATCGTAAGGATCAATTCCCGGGTAAGAACGAAATTATTGATCAAAATTAAATTTACATGCAAGTAAATAATGAAAAATGAAAAGAATATTGAATTGCGAATCCACTTATCATTGCATTCTATTATACAAAATAAACGGCTCGTGCCGAGCGCAATCACACTCGGTAACGAACGCACAGGGCAAAAATATAATGAAAAGAGTACTTACATTTTTCAATTACACACTTTCGCCCAAATACATGACTCGGCGGGAGCGCGCCCGCCCTCGGCACCGAGACATAATTCAAGGGTTCAATTCATGAAAAGAGGAAATCGCCGCATCTACGGCGATAGCTCCATGTTGGTTCATAATTAAGTAATGAAAATGAAAACAGTGTACTTACAGTTTCATTTTCAAGTCAAACAAACCATTAGTAGAAAACACAATATAAACAAAGCATAGACGATGAACGCGGCAGAGAGCGATGACGAAACACGTCCTTCACACCCGCGGCCGCCGAAAGCAAAAGTGATTTGTTTACCTCCCATCGCGCGGCGCGCGCGACTGTCGGACAAGCAGTTAACTACCGTTCTCCCCTTGTTCGAAGCTTACGACCGTTCCAGCTGCCGCTAGCTACTTCCTATTGTTAAAGGACCGATGGTTTGTATTACGTATCGGAACAAGTGAAGGTGCTTATCATGATGATCCCACACACCTGCAGCCAGCAACTCCTCCAGGTGTGCACCCCATCCCTCGGTCAACGCGTCTGAGAACAGCAGCATCTCCGGGGGGGAGTGCGAAGGGGCACTCCTCTTACGAGGTTCCCGTCGTCCAGCCACCAGGCTTGGTCCTGCCTCACCTCCTCTGTGGAAGGCACGGGGAAGTACGGCGGGTCTCTTGCCTGTGACCAACTCTCCTTTAGCCTCCGCTGAAGAGACCGCAGGTGAAGATGCCCGTGAGGGACTAATTTCTCGAGAGACAACAGGTGACCGATCACGACCTGCCATGCTGAGCTGGCTGATCCTGTAGGGACAGGAACCGTCCAGCTGCCTCCCTGAACCTGCTGATCCATGAGTCTGCGGGGAAGACTCGCCCTGCTACCGTATCGATCAGCATGCCCAGTACTTCATCCTCTGCTTGGGATCAAGATCTGACTTCTCGAAGTTCACCACGATCCCGAGATCGCAACAGAACTCGAGGAGTCGATCCCTGTCCTGTAGCAACTGCGAGCAGGAGCTCATTAGGACCAGCCAATCGTCGAGATACCTCAGAAGACGTATCCCTACCGAATGGGCCCAAGCAGACACCAGAAATGACAATTTGTCCAAAATTGCATTTTTCCTAACTATACAAACCTGAGGTCCTTTTACAATAGGAAGGTACTAGCGGCAGCTGGATAGGTCGTAAGCTTTCGAACAAGGGGTTCGGTAGTTAACTGCTTGTCCGACAGGCGCGCGCGCGCGACTGGTAGGTAAACAAATCACTTTTGCTTTTGGCCCAAGCAAAAACTGCAGAGTGAGGGGTGGCATGAGGTGGGGCTATGTGTAAAAGGACCTCAGGTTTGTATAGTTAGGAAAAATGCAATTTTGGACAAATTGTCATTTGTTCCGACACGGCATACAAACCTTCGGTCCTTTTACAATAGGAAGACTCACTTCTTGGTGGGTGGAATCTGAGTCTTTTGTGAACAGACTGGTGTTCGCCCAACCTTGGAAGCCTCCCTGGTCGTAAGAGCGAGGGAGGGATCCAAGCCTCTGTCCGATTGATCGGGGTGTGCACCGCAGGATCAATGGTCAGACCTCTGGACCAAGTACTAAGAGAGAGGCAAGCGTATCTCTTCGTACCAGCAAACAAGAACAAGTTCCTATTTGCAAGAGGCAACAACGTTATGGTTTGTCTCTTGTTGGCATCCACTTCCCCCCCTTGTAGGAGGAAGTGGTGGGATATTCGCAATCCCATCCCTAGTGCAAAGGGATAGGATGGGGCTCTGTCGAGTAGCTCACCGGCATCTCGTCCTTATCCAGCAAGGTGATGACCGTATCCCTCTACCCACAGGTAGAGGGGTAGAAAAAGATAGGAAGAGAAGCCAGTCACTCTCTCATTCACTTATCTATTATTAACAGTCACACCAGGACTCGATGCTGTTCAGCCTGCTAGGGTCTGGGTTAGCTAGACAACGTGTTGAGCAGCCACCACGGGTCCTAAGGAAAACGATCCAAGGACCTGTGGGCAATATCCAAAAGGTAGAAGGAGGTGCCAGTGGTCTGGTTGTACCAGACCCCTCCGCCTTCAGTACCTGCGCCAAGGAGAAGTTCTTGTGTAACTCGAGGGAGTGTACTTCTAGGTCATCTTTGGTGCGACGAAGAGTCTTCAACACTCAGCCTGGGATGTCGAGTTTCTTCAGAAAGCGCGGTCGCGCTTTCACAGGACAAAGCAGCATCTCCTTCGCATCGAAGGCGGTGAAGTCCATTAGGGAGGGGATTGTGAAGGACTCTACTAACCGATCGTCAGGAACCGAAGGGTTCAGAGTCTTCGCTACGAATTCGGTACGAAATCGAGCGTCACGAATCCCCATCCCCTGGATGCTTGACTTCGCAGTTAAAGTCATGCAATTACCTCAGGGAGGAAAAGAGGGAATTGTCGTATGACCTATCCCTCTTCTCGACTTCGGTGATGTCCTGTACCATACTGGTCTATCCGTCTGCAGCGAAGTTGTTGTTCTCGGTAGTGGATAGGACACCGACACTCAATGGTGGGTGTCGATGGTATGGGTACTGTGACAAGCCGTTAGGACGAAGAAAGATTGTTATGGAACAACCGAACTAAGTCCACAGCGAAGTTCGTAACAGACTTGGGCGCTCTGACAGCTGCCTACTGACTGCGTTCGGTAGGAGGCAAGTTGTCCAAGCACCCGAGCAAGTCACGTGACCTTCGCCTAACAGGGTTATGCCAAGAGACTAAACAAATAATTTGTTCGTCACCGATGCCAGAAGGCAAGTGATGACTCTCTTAAGGCATGTGCCCAACGGCGCAAAGTCAATTGCCTTCTAGAGACCGAGGTCCTTGATGGCAAGTTATTCTCTAGTATAGCTGATTCTCGGGTAAGGAGAAACAACACTATGTGACGTTGAAGACGAAGGTGTACATAAAATGCAACCTACGTCTTCACAGCTGAACCGAGAGAAGGATTCTCAAGATTCTGAACCTGTGCTACCAAGACTGAGAACGCTAACCGCTATTGATTGCTGTCCGGTGAGGATCGTAGTTTGCAATAAAAGCGGAGCGCTTCGAGTAATGAAGACAGGGAACTACTGCCTGAAGAACTGCTTCTCATGGGCTGAACATTTGGAAGTAGAGCTGTCAGGTCGGAGAGTAGGCGATGTCTTCTGACATATCTGTTAATTCGGGGGGCGAGCAATGAAATTGCACACCTACGAATACAAGATATTTTGAAGACAAACTCAGATGTCTGCAAAAATCATTCGCATTATCGCAGTGCGATGCAGCGGTTGACTAGTACAGACTTCTGTTAACCGTGCGGTAAACAGAAAGATGAAAGAGTCCAAGAGATTATCTCTGTTGAAAATTCTCGCAATGTCGCCGGCGATGAAATCGAGCGTCACAGCAGCAGATGGTCCTTCATTATTGCGAGAATCCCCGTTAATCAGAGACCTAAGTCCATGATTGTTGTTGGGCAGAGATACGGGTTTCGGTAGTCAATCCAACCAGGGGAGAGAGAGACGTAACCGACCGTGTATCTCCGAGACCTAGCTGATACTGAGCGCTATCAGGCAGTTCAAGACGCAGTAGCTCTCGGTGACTCGTCATCCTGAGTTGCCAGGTAATCCATTATTCCACGAAGGAATGCGTTCGGCTAGAACCATCGAGCATAAAGAATACGCGCGAGCAATTATATTTAACCGAAACGGATTTCGGTAAATACAAAAGCTGAATTGGTGTTGTCATGACAATACCAAGTATCTAAAATCGAAACTGATAACTGCTGGGAGGTTGCAGCAACCCCGAGTTGCAGTTCAATTAAGATACAATTCGTCTCGGTCACAAACCGTAGAGTTAACTACGGTATGCGCCTACCCCACGGACAATTCAACTGTTAAAGAATCATGTGCCGCGAGGGTAATATACGTAGTATATTTGTAGGTTCTGTATCCACGACCTCCATCCTAAAATCTTTTCCCCTATAGGAATGAGAATAAGGATTGGAGATCGACCGCCTTCGTTCTCTAGTCAAGAGAGTGAAGGAGAAGTCTTTCCCAAAGGAAAGCTTCAATGGTGAACAGAATACCGAAGACGATAGTTCAAGCCAACTGGAAAGTTCCCGTCCGTTCTTCTCTATTCCAGGTTAAGCGCCTACTGTGAGATACTCTTCTTTCAGCAGCAGTCTTCTTCCAAATGCTAGAAATTACAGGAATTCGAGCATAAGCGAGGTTCCCGATTATCGTGTAACAATTATCGGGATTCTCGCTCACTCTGGACGTGGTGTCTCGCCTAAGTTGGTTTGGAAGATCCGGGCAAAAAACAAACTCGCAACACTCTGAGTGCGCTAGAAATTCCGTAGACTTCTAAGCACTCTGCCGAAACCCCCCCACCACCGAAATCGTCAGACGATATCGGCTGGTGGTCCTCTCGATTCCCGTAGAAATCGAGAAAGGGGCAGGATCCCCCTTCAATTCAATGACCGGGGCTTACGTCAGGTGGGAGGACCCGAAGGTCCCCCCGGTAGCGCAGCCCCTAACGTGGGATCTTACAGAGAAATCTCTGTAGGATCCCTCCCCTTTCCCTCGTAGCCGTAAGGAGAGACGGGAATGGGGGAGGAATTGGATACTGGCTCGCCTTCCCAGCGGATCTAGCAGTTGGAGAAGAAAAGGAGCAGCCATCGCCTTACGGCGATGGCCTCTCAGAGCCTGGGAAAACGTATCGTCAGGAGAAAACGTTTTCCCGAGGAGGGTTACGAACTCATACTGTAGGTAAGTGTCTGCCGCCACTGTGAACGTCGTCTGGGTGGGGCTGATCGACACCTGACAGGAGAGAGCCGATACCGCTCCGACTCATTCCAGTCCTCGTCGAGGTCGAAACCTCAGGAGGACCGAAGGGGTATTTAAATACGGTGTCCGAAGACACGTAGAAACGCCTCTGTCGCAGTAGAGGAGGTGAAGTAGCTTGTTCGACCGTCCAGAACTGAGAGAGCCTTCTTGTCCGGAGACGGAGAGACTACCTGGTTCAACACAGTCGGCAAGCTCCGATCGCAGCAGACCCACCGTCGATTTGGGTTCCCTCTCGGGCCCCAAAACGACTCGAGCCGAGACGTGGCTCTGCTGGTGGGAGCGGCGATCCTTCCCCGAGGTCATTGTGCTGACGAATCAGCGCCGTAACCTCGGCAAAGTTCCTCTGGATCTCGGAAGTCACAGCATCTTGCAGAGTGGGACCGTTAAGCCCTTCGAACAAGAGCATATTCCGAGAACCTTCCTCCTAAGAAGGGGGAACAGCGACAGCCCTCTCGGTCTTCCCCATCCACTTGCGCATACGTCCTGGCCGGTCCAAGAACCGTGCTGGCACGTAGGGCGTTGTGGTGGGATCATGAGGGGCGCACCCCTCACGATCACTCCTCAATACCTCGCTCCTCCCGGTGTAACCCGAGGAGGTGGAAGGTACGGAGAGGCAGACCTGACGCTCCCTCGTTGCTCGCTGGCAGAAACCAGCAGGCTTGGAGGGCTGCAGGCGATCGTCAACCCGCGGTGGCGATCGAGCTGCAGGCCTGGTCGAACCGTCTCGCTGTGGAGAATGGCTGGACTGAGCACAGCGGCCCCGATCTCGAGTGTCAGAAGAGCTGGGTGCTGGTTGCCGTACCCGGTCGCTTTCTGTGAGGGCGACGGTCAGGCGACCTGCAGGCTCCACTGTCACAGTGAGACCGGTGCTTGTCCTCACGGCACGTCACGTCGCTGGTTCCAGCCGTGGCTGGCACCGGCGAACGGGAGGAGGACCTCTTCCCAGCCTCAGTCCTGGTCGGTCGTGGACCGTCACGTCCCCGGGTAGCCAGCTGTTCGCCGCGAGAGTGAGAGCTGGTCTGGTGAGAGTCGCCTGAGCGGCTTGTCACCAGGTCTTCCGGCCCCGTGCCGTGAACCTGACGCTGAGCGGACTCAGAGGTCTGGTTCCTGGCTGCACGGTCGCTGGTAGGCGACCGTACACTCGGTACCTCCCGCGAACGAGAGGCCGAGACGGACCCTGATGCAGTGGCAGAACCACTGACACCAGGCGAGGAAGTACCGGTGTTAGCCGGTACCCCTCTGGTCCCCGTAGTCTTCTTCCTTGCGGAAGAAGAGACGGGCCCCCGCTCCGAAGGAGCAGGAGGACCAGCGAATGAAACCCTCCCGTCCCACCGAGGTGAGACGGGTCCCGAGAATCTCCCGAGGGAGACTTCTTAGGAGGGAGGAGGCAACCTTCTTCTTCCTCGGCTGTGAAGCCTTAGAAGTCGAAGGGGAAGAGGCGGCAGCCGACGACGATGAAGAAGATGAAGACGACGACGACGACACCTTCCTTCCTCTTCTTCGTCAGCTTCCTCAGGACAGACGTAAGATCTGCTATCCAGGGCGGAGCCGGGGCTGCTGTAGCCGAAGCCACAGGGCCCGGACGCACCTGTACAGACAGACCAAAGTCTGGGGTAGTACCACCACGAACAGGGACGACATCAGCAGGTATGGGCATCTCAGGAACAGCAGGCACAGCCAGCACAGCATCGGTAGGGACAGCCAGCGCAGCAACGGCAGGGACAGCCAGCGCAGCAACGGCAGGGACAAGCCAGCGCAGCAGCAACTGCATGGACAGTCAGCCCAGAACGGCAGGTACGGCAGGCAGCACCGGAAACACAGGAAGTGGAGCAGCAGTCAGCAACATCCTGGTACCGGCGGCAGGTCCAGGGGCGAGCTCTAGGGCAGCGGAAGTGTGGTCGCTGCAGCGCGGCAACCACGAGCCGGCGGCGGCCACGCCCCCCTCATCGGTACGGGCAACCGGCACTTCACAGCGGGCTTGTAGGCAAGACTGTTACCACGTGAGGCGAGATACACCAGGTGAGGAGGGACGTCGTCACCTGGGTTGCGTGGTCACCACTCCATGGGTGACCGCAGTAGGCCCAGACATAGAACCGCAGCCCCTGGACACTAACACGCCTGCAAATGGAAGGACGCCCATACCTCACCAAGGTCCACCCTCGTGGCAGTAGCACCTGCGGAAATAACAGTAGTAGCGATTAGTGGGGGGAAGTCCCCTCGCGCGGGGGGGGCGAGCCCTCTCCGAACGAGTGGAAGACCCCTAATACAATTGTACATCGGGCACCGAGCGCCCTCCCCCGCGCTCGACGGATCGGGCGAGGAGAAGAACGCCGATAACCTCCCCCCCCCCAAGGGGAAGGGCCATCTGTGGGAGCTGAGCGGGGGGGGGGGGTCTCGTTCCCCACCCCCGCACAGTACCCATGTACCCAACAAATATATAAGAGCCCGAGAGCAATCGTGCCATCGGCCCGAATGCAAGGGCATAAGGATCAATTCCCTGACTGAGCGGAACTTGAACCAAATAAATATTGATGCAATCAATAATAAGGAACAAAATGAAAATGCTGCATCTTGCATACGATTCACTTCACAATGAATAAGGGCTCGGATCGAGCGCATTTGCGCCCTAGGTACCGAGCGCAAGGGTGAAAGGATCAATTCCTTACCTTTTATGGATCAAGGTTTGCTGGAAACCTTGATCCATAATGAATTGATGCAATCAAAAATATGATGAAATGAAAAGACTACTGCGCTTGCGATTTCACTTCATACAAATAAAAAGGGGAAGGATCAATCCCCGGAATCGCGGAAACATTGATCCCAGTAAACAATGCAATCTCAATAAAAATGAAAATGAAACAAAAAGAACTGCACTTGCGATTTCACTTCATTCAAAAATAAAAAGGGGGAAGGGTCAATTTCCGGGTAAGCTCGGAAACTGGTCCAAAATGAGTATTGCTACATCAAAATAATATATGAAAATGAAAAAGAATACTGTACTTGCGATTCCACTTCCATACTAAATAAGTTTCCGTGCCGAGCGCATTCGTTCGGCAACGGGCATACAGGTCAAAAAAATATAAATGAAAAGAGCACTTACTTACGATTTTCATCTACACATTTCCAACCCAATATACGCTCTGAGCGAGTGCTCCCGCCTCGGCACCGAGCATACGCAATACGAGGATCATCTTGGGAAAATGAATTCCCGCACTTACGGCCCTTCGTCCGCACTCGGTAATCGGAGGGCGTGGTGACACCAAGATCCTTTAATTCACAATTGAATTCAATGAAATGATTGTACTTACAATTCAGTTTCACTAGATAATTAGAAAAAGAAAAACACAATCATGCGAAAGCAAACGACGATGAAGCGGGCAGAGAGCGATGATACACGTCCACACGCCAGCAGGCCGAAAGCAAAAGTGATTTGTTTACCTACCAGTCGCGCGCGCGCGCCTGTCGGACAAGCAGTTAACTACCGAACCCCTTGTTCGAAAGCTTACGACCTATCCAGCTGCCGCTAGTACCTTCCTATTGTAAAAGGACCGAAGGTTTGTATGCCGTGTCGGAACAATGAACACTCACGTGGACACCTGTGGGGTGGTTAAGAGACCGAAACAAAGTGCCCTGAATTAGTACACCGTCCCGTCGAAGATGAAGCAGAGGTACTTCCTGGAGGACTGGTGGATGGGTATCTGGAAACACGCATCCTTCAGATCCACAGAAAGCATGAAGTCGTTCTCCCTGACAGAATCAAGCACTGAACGTGTCGTTTCCATTGTAAACCGAGTCTGGCGAATTAATTGGTTCAAGGGAGAGAGATCTATCACCGGGCGCCAGCCCCCCGATGACCTCTCCACCAGGAAAAGTCGGCAGTAGAAGCTCGGCGACTGATGCTGTACAGTCGCCACAACTCATTTGCTCAGCATGGCTTCCACTTCTTGCCGAAACACTTCTGCCAGGGACGTACATCTGTAGATGGACCGGGTTGGAGGTGAGGGGTGGCCGCGACTCGAAGGGTAGTACGTAGATATACCTCCCGAAGGACATCCACTATCCAGGTCTCAGCTCACTAGCGCTGCCAAGTTGCCCAATGGCTCGCCAGGCAACCCCCGCACTTCCGACAGCAGGTGAGGGGGAACGCCGTCCCTAGCGTTTCCCCTTCTTCGACTTCTTCTTCCCGGCTCCTCCTCGGGAGAGGGAGGAGGGCTGACGGTCACTCCTTATCGTAGAAGTCGAAGGCTGGGTCTTTCCTCTCGGCTTCGACGAAGCCATTGTCTTAGCCACAGAGGAAGAGCTAGCCAAGCTCTTAGGCCTAGCCGCAGTGGCTCGAGGCTGCCCAGTCGTCTTCAAGACTGCCTGGTGGACTAGGCGGTCACTGTCCTCAGTGCACCGCTGTTCCACCGCAGCGTCCACTATCTCTCTGGGAAAGAGAGAGGGGGAACCCAGCACCAGTCCATTTCTCAGACCCAAAGCTGCCTCACGCCCTGCCGACCTGGTCACTCGAACGAGGACTACGTCCCGACGTCTCAGTACCAGGCTGGCTCACAGGTTGGCCGTCTGGTGGGCCAGGTAGGAAATAGCCCAACCCCCAGACTGACACAATCTCCCGAAAGCCGGGTCTCCTTCGAGAGCGATGTTCCCGAGGAGGCTGCGACCTTAGACACTGTGAGGGACCACAGGTCCAGCCAGAAGACTGCTTGAAACGCGGGTTAACCTGTTCGGGCGGCAGCGGGTCCTCAGAAGGCACGTAGAAGCGCCTCTGCCGTGGTAGAGGAGGGGGAAGTAGCTTGTACGGCCTGCCAGACTGAAGTGATCCCCCCTGTCTGGAGACGAGAGAGTCCACCTGGCCCAGCACACTGTCAGCCAAGGCTGATCGGGGCAGACCCACAATTGTCCTAGGTTCCTTCTTAGGACCCCAGAACGACTCCAGCCTTGATGTAGGCTCGGAGGGCAGAAGCACCGATCCTTCCCCGAGGTCATTGTGCTGACAAATCGGCACAATGACCTCTGCAAACGACCTCTGGATCTCGGGAGTGACTGCGTCCTGGGGAGATGGACCGCCAAGTCCATCCAGGGAGAACGCCTCCCGAGACCCTCCTCCTTCCACAGGAGGAACCACAACAGACCCCTCTTGGTCTCCTCCAACCACTTGGGCGTACGATCTGGTCGGTCCCAAGACTGTGCGAGGTTTGTAGGCCCTTGTGGAGGGACCGCGAGAAGCGCACTCCTCGCGGTCGCTCCTAATCACCTCGCTCCTCCCAGTGTAGCCCGAGGAGGTTCAAGGGATAGGAGAGAGAGACCTGACGCTTCCCCCCCCTGCCCACCGGCAGAACCGGTGTGCTGGGGGGGCTGCAGGCAATCGCCAACCCGTGGTGACTATCGAGCTGCAGGCCTAGTCGCACGGTCTCTCTGGGGAGAACTGCTGGACCGAGAACAATAGCGACGGTCCCGGGCGTCAGGAGAGCTGCTACCAGTCAGCCTATCCGTCCAGTCCCAGTGGGAGCGACGATCAGGAGACCGGCAGAGTCCATCACAGTGGGAGCGTGGTCCGTCCTCATGGCGTGCCACGGTGCCTGGACCAGCCGAGGCTGATTCTGGCGACCGGGGGGACCTCTACCTTGCCTCGGCCCATGTACGGTCTGGCGGGGACCGTCGCATCAACCCTAGGAACCAGCAGATCACCACGAGAGCGATCGCTGGTCTGGTGGGAGTCACCTAAGAAACTGCCACCAGTCTTCCGCTCCGTGCCTGGGTCATGGCAGCGAGTAGGCTCGGCTGCCTGGACCCTGGCTGCACGGTCACCCACGGGCGACCGTACAGTCGGTACCCCTCGCGAACGAGCGGCTGAGACTGTCCCTGGTGCCGAGGCAGAACCTCTGGCGCCAGGAGAGGAGGTATCGGAGTTAGCCGGTAACCCCTCCGGTCCCCGTCGTCTTCTTCCTTGCGGAGGGAGAGACAGGCCCCATTCCCGAAGGAACCGGAGGACCAGCGGAAGCCCCAATTGTCCCACCGGAGTGGGACAGACCCTTAGAGGTCTCTGTGCGAGACTTCTTAGGGAGGGAGGAGGCTACCTTCTTCTTCCTCGGCTGTGGGGTCTTGGAAGTTGAAGGAGATGAGGCGGCTGCAGACAACAACGACAAAGATGACGACACCTTCCTCTTCTAATTCGTCACCTTCCTTAGGACCACCGTCAGGTCCTCCATTCAGGACGGAGCTGGAGCATTTGCCAAAGCAACAGGGCCCAGCTGCACCTGTCTGGAGGGACCTGCTGTGGGGGCAGCAACACCACAGGCTGGAGCGACGACGGCAGGAACTGGTACGGGAGCAGCAGCAACAGGAACTGGCGGCAGTACAGGGGCCAGCGACATCACAGGTACTGGCGGCAGGTCAAGCAGGGAACTCTTGGGACACCGAAAGTCAGGGGCTGGGGCAAGGGCAGCGATACCAGGCGGCGGGATGATATCCCTCCTAGGCAAACCCAGTAGCTAAGCATGGACTGCGGCTGTCGGGGTAACCGTGGCCACGTGCTGCGTATATACCAGGTGAGGAAGAGCAGCATTCACCAGCGTCGACACCATTGTTGTGGTCAACATCTCTGGGCCACGGGTGACCGGCCTGGATCCACGCTCTGCCAGGTGGTACAGCAGCCCCTGAATACTCGGTATGCCCGGGAGCCCAAGCGAGTACCAGACCTGCCCGAGATCGCCACCCGCGGCAGGTCACCCGAGGAAGGAAAGGTCTGGTTAATGGGGAGGGGGGGGGGGTCTTCTCGCCCCCAGAGGGGGGGGGGGGGTGTGTGTTGTTCCCACCCCGAGCGGACGGAAGATCCCAAATACAACTGAATGCCGAGGTGTCGCATCCCCTCCTCTACACTCGACTAGTTAAGTGAAGAGGACCGTGACACCCCCCCCGAAGGGGAAGGAGCCATACGCGGGAGCTGAGACGGAGAAAGGAAAGAGGAAGACGTGTCGGTAACCAGAGGAGTCGCTGGAGAGCACTCCGACGACTCCTTGGCCGGCTTACATGCCTTCTTTCTCCCCTCGTATCGCTCCCACTGCTACCCCGACCACGATACACATGCGGCTGGCTGGGGGGTCTCTCCACCTCGTGGGCTTCCATATCACAAGAAATCACAAGTTATTACAAAAGAAAATTCAAGTACTTACAAGCTTTCACTCACACAAGCACTACAGAGATAAAGGTAAAGTTGAAGACTTCGTATAGAAGTAACAAAGCACACGACACAGTGGGCAGAGCAGCGAAGAGCACGTCTTGTTCCGATGGCAGCCGAAAGCAAAGTGGATCTTCACCTCCCAGTCGGGCGGTACTCCCGACTATCGGACAAGCAGTTAACTACCGAAGCTCCTTGTTCGAACCTTACGACCGGTTCCAGCTGGCGCTGATTACATTCCATATGTTAAAGGACCGAGGGTTTTATTACGTGTCGGAACAAAAAATGGTTTAATTGGACCACCTTACTCCTGGTAATTAACTACATGCATTTTCATTTAACAAATTTTAAGAATTTTTAAGTAATGCCATAATTTGTTCATCTGTACATTGTTTTTCCATGTTTATTAATTGCGGACTTATGACACATGGTTTCCTTCAGATATTTAAGAATCCAGTATTTATAACACCATAACCTGATTCCTCTTTGGAAATTTTGTTAGATACATATACGTTAATCAAAGTGGCTACTGTAAATCGCTACACTATTAACATATGCTCTTGCCACAATATTGTTTTGAAAAATGATAGAAATGCCAAACATTCATTTTAGTAGATTACCCAGTGATTACAACAGTTCAGCTAAATTACTATGGTGCTGTGCTGTTTCTTGAGGTATTTCATTATATTTAATCATATAAAAACTTAACAAAAGACATTTTCATAACATGAAACATCAACTGTAATAAGGAACTTAGAGACACAATATATCTTTATACATTAATATATTTTGAAAAAGGAAACAAAATCATTACAAATATGGATATACTGTATAAAATTATATCAATAATAGGTTACATTTGAGATGTCGAGCATAAACGTATCAAAATTTAACATGAACCTGAATTATTAGAATATTCAGATAGTAATACGAGAAGAAAGGCAAGGAAAACGCAAGGAGTACTCATGAAAGACAAGATGGTATGGAATATTAAAAATAAGGGAGCAGGTGAGCAACTCTCTGAGCTACTATACCTGACAGAGGCTTAATCCATACAATCAACGATGCCCTATGTGCTACATGGCTACAAACTATCTTGATGTGGAACTCAACCCCATTCTGACTCAATCTTCCTACATAAAACTTACTTGACGAGATCTAATCTCAGTTTAAATCCTCAGAAACATAGTGGTTGCATGACCCAAGTTATATATATTATAGCATACAATTCCTTCAAAATTGTATTTTCATAACTTTGATTTAAATCTAATTTTTTACTAAGAATCTTTGAAAATTACCATTTTATCTCAACACTACATTATTTGGTAATTAGGAATCTTGTCAAAATATATTCCAACCTTGCAGGTTTTCCAAATACACATTCCATCCATTATGCTTAGATGGGACGTAAATGTTCCGCACTGATGAAGTCTAAATCAGATGTCTCTTCATTATGCTACGGGTTGTCTTTAACATCTTTGCTACAATTAATTGTAGTAAAAGTGTTTATGCATTCCTTCAGAAGTAATTAGATCAGATAAGTTTCTTTCTTGTACAAAATTTCAAACTTCAAATAACATTATAATCCAATATTATGCCTTGAATATAGATTATGATAAAGTTAGCTCTTTGACTGTAATCATACTGACTACTATACAGACAATGACCTTTCCAAAATGAAATTCTGCTAAGCACAGCTGCGGAGTCTGCCAAAAAGTCATTCTAATATTTTCACTATCTTAATATTATAGAGAAAAATTATTTCTAACAAGAATCAAAAATGTTTTTAAACATTGTTGTTTGTGGGATAGCTCCCTGCACACTGTATCCAGTAGTAGTCAAAGAGCTATAGACTTGAATGAACTTTCAGCCCTACATCATCTACCACTTTAGATAAAAACTACCTACAACAGTCCACTCTATGACATACACTAAAATAATTTCTTAAATGCCACAATCTTGGTAAGACTTCATCCTATTCACCTATATTTAATTAAAAAACATTAAGACCGTCACTTTACTATACTTTTTAATGAAAGTGTTTGAACCTTTCAAGCTGTATAATGCTGAACATTGGTCTAAACAAATATATAAGGAGCCTCTCTGCTAATGAAAAACTTGTTCCAAGAATTCTGAAGTTTAAATTGGCAGTTTATCAAAATTTGCATTCCTCAAAAAATATTTCATCTATGCCTCACAAATGGATAGTTGTTATAGATCTTTTTTTGCATAACATGCATCATGTATAATTCTAAACAAAATTTGATTGATATTGGCCCCATCCCAACTCACACAGGAATCTGCCTGGGTTATACTTCAGATCACTTCTACTTTCACAATACTCATACTCATGTAATGATGCACCCAGACTTCTTCCCTTTTAAGTATGCTGTTTATGCCTCATCTTAAAATCTATAGAAAAATATGCTGAAGAGCCTAGATAAAATCAATTTGATTAATTTATATATTACAACCCCCTTTCCATTACTCTGCACTGTAGCTGTGCCTATCTGCAGGAACAGTTGTTTCAGTAATTCCAAGTTACAGTGAAGGAATGAAAACCTGCCAAGCAATTAATACATTTGTTGCATCTTCAAAAGCAACACTAAATATAAGGGCAATGCAGTCATTAAAGGTGTGAGTAGCTTCTTTACCTCCATCCATTTCCAATATTTATACACCAGTGGTAATGCTCAAGCCTTCATACTACTACTCTAGGGAAACTAATATACACAGACAAGAGCATCAATGCCAAAACTTAAAATGAAAAAGGAAATGCATATAGATAAAGAACCTGCTATAACTGTCAGTGTTTGCCAATCCTGAGTGTTGTGGCCAATGCTTATTTAATCTCAAGGCCACATGTATGCCATCAAGAGTACTATTTCCCATATAATTTTCCCTGCTACACATAAATAATCCACAGTAATGACATTCATTTCTCCTATAAAATCTGTGACATCCATATCACTACCATCTCAAAAGAAATGGCTCTGACTTTGGTGCAGTATTAGGAAAAGGACGTGTCATGTTTGATACTGACTTTTGAGTTAATGCCTCCGGAAAAACAACAGGACCAAGGTACGTATTTGTGGATGTCCAGTTTAGGAAGGGAAATTTTTACTGAATGGGCTATGGTTATATTTATACCTGGAATAAAAAGCATCATCTGCTTTACGTCTGGAGCCCTTAAGTTTTTCACCTCTTTTAGTTTATCAAGCTTTGAAGCCTACTTCTCTTCTTATTGTTTTACAAGAATGTAAACCTTTAAACCAAAAACAAAATTTTAGTAAAAATTTACTGTTGTGAATTTTTTTTCCCTTTAACAAAAAAATAAGTATAACTTGGTCCTTTCAGGTATTGAAAAAGTTTACTTCTCCAGTCAGATAGGTCTAGGTATGTGTTCTACTGGAACTTTACTGAAACTGGATAAAAAAAAAAAATGGAGGAACAGCAGACTGAAACCAAAATATATTAAAATAAGTTTTGGTATAAGACTTCTGGAGTGGAGCAGCCTGATCATGAGCCAATGCGTCATGTTACTTTGACCAAGGGTTTAGGGGGACTGAGAAGCTACTTTGGCTCTTGTCACCTAGCAATGTACCATTAGTCAACTATGATGGTACTTTTGACTAACAAATTTCTGACCAAATATGCATCATATGTTCCAGTTTGTGTGGGTGGTATTGGAAAATCCCCAACAACTACAAAACTAAACAAAATTTTGATGAAATATTCATACTATTCTTATAAGTGGACTATTCTTATAAATGGAACAAACAAAATTTTTCTTACCCTTTTTCCCCACCAGACAGCTCCCTGAATGATCATACATACTAGTAAGGCCTGCAACAGCTGACCATCTATTGGAAGAAGTTCATACAGCAAACTATCTCATCTCTGACCATTCAAATTACAATAATAATACCTTACACAGAATATGTAGTGTGTGTGTTCTCCATCTTATTTTTATTTTATTAAAAAAATATACCAACTCAAAACCAGAAAAATACTAAAGCAATCATTTGTGTGGTATAGCAAACAGTGAATAACCTAACATACTTACCATATCTGACATTCAGTGGTTTAATCAACAATAACCAGCGCATCAAATACACAAATACGTTTGTGACTACAATATTAACTTGAACACCTTCTTATATATGATAATACTGTCTATTTCACTGTATACAAGAAGCTTACCTTTGCAAACAGTTATTGTAAACAAGAAGCTTACCTTTGCAAACAGTTATAAAACTTACATACAAAACCTTGATCTTTAAACATTCAAAATCAAAATTCCAGATTTAATAGTTTGCTGTATCATAAAAATAGAAAGAGAGAACATGTTACTAACTATGGATTGAAATTTAGTTAGCACAATTTTTGTGACTTCCAAAATGAAGATATGGGTTTTACAATAATACTGGAGAGTTATCAGTGATGTATCTAGTGATCCAATTCACTTCAGAAAACTGATATTCTACCAAATAAAATACATTTTAATACCTCAACAAAACTACATGCCCATATGTGGTCAGTTTTAAAACTGCCCTTGGAAATGAATATAGCGATAAATACTTCACCAAAGAGCCTTGTAAAAACTATCTTAGCATTTTCAACCACCATGCACTACTGTACAGTAACTGGAACTGAAGAACTCTGTCAAGTCAAAGCATTCTGAAAATTGATATGTTCGCATCAGTCAAATAAAATAAAATTTTTAACAAAAATATCTATTGTATATTAAAATGATCACAGTCATTAAATGGTCAATACCTCGTTTTCCTTCAACAATTAGTTTCAGGTCAGAGCATTATGTTGGGCTTCCATCGTCGTCATCATCATCGTTCGAAGTACCAGATGTTCCAGCTCTAGCTGCCACAGCCTGACTATGTGATAGGAATGCTGCATTAGCAGGCTTCAATAGTGGTCCTGGGTGAAGCTGTGGAGTCACACCAGCTGAAGAATTTAAATAACTGCAACCAGCCTGTTGTAAGTGTGAGGATCCATGATGCAGATGATTCGGGTAAGGACGCTGATGGGGGGGCAATGCATTTGCAGGTGTGAGAGGAGATGGGGACAAACATGGCGTCGTACAAGAGGAGTTACTCAAGTCACACACATCCAACAGTCTCAAGAGTTCGGCAGGTTCTGGCCCACCATTAACAGTTGCTCCTGTAAAATATTTAGTGATGAAAATAGTCACTGATGTTAACCATCTCAAACACCTGTTGTTACCTGAAATTTTAACTTTCAAAATTACAGCCCTATAAAAAATTGCAATGATTGGTTGCTTCTCTTAAAATAGAATGGATGCCCTAAGCACCGAAAAGAAAATTATCTGATAATATGAGCTGGGTTCTGTTGGTTAATTGAAGGTGCAATGCACATCAGAATGGTTATTTTTCAATCTGGAAGAAAATCATTAATCACTGTAAAATAAACATTATCTAATATTACGCACATAAAACCACATTATTTTATCATACAGCACATGACTGGCACACTGATATAACAAATTTCCTCTTAATTCCAAATCAATTGTAAAGTGAGCTCACTCTTCAAAGGGAAGCCTTCAAGTAAAAACGCTATAACCACCGTATCATCTCTACTTTTTATAAGATCATGAACAAAATTAAAAAGAAATAAACCAAATTACTTTTAAATTAATCTAAAATTTCATTAAAATGTTTATTAATTGTGATAGTTTTCATTTTCATTATATTTGAATATAATTTAATCAAAAATATTGACCCACCTGCATCACCTTTGCTACACAATTCAAGGGCAGTAGTTAAATCCCACATCTGAATGGCACCATTTGAATGTCCTGTGAAAATGTATCGCCTAGGCCTGGAACCCATTCGACTGCTCCCCTCACACTCGTGTACACAAAAACCACTAATTGTTGTGGAATCTACAGATTTTATCACACACACTCTGCAAATTAAGGAATAATCTTTAACAATATATTAACAGTTTTATTGAAGAGGTTACATCATTAAAACTCGTATATGATTTTCTCTAAGAGATTAGACATGAAATGAGCTCTCTCCCTACACTTTTGCCTTAATTACATCTTGTCTAAAAGTCTTCAGAGATGCCACTTTCCAAGATTTTCCGAGTTTCATACTGGTCTGTTCTACTACTTCCATATCTAACATGTCCAAAACATCTCAAATCTCTGAGATCTAGTATGTATATTTTTCAAAGCTCCTCAACACACATCGTAAACTTCATCATTTCTGATATGATCTTCCCAATGCACTCAAACTATTAATCTTACCATTCTGTAATCACATCTTTTTAAAATCCCCTCCATATTCATCACTGATTCTTTTACCGAGTGAACAGACCTTTATAAGAAAAAAAAATTGTCCTCAGTTTACGAATTGAATACTTTTTTTTTCGCCAGTATCTTTTAATCTCTATTTCATCCAGACAATGTTCTACCCATTATAAGATCTGCAATTCAACTTTTAATGTATCCTAAAGAAAAGGAAAAACAATGTGAGCCAGAGCCTGTGCTGACATAAGGCCAGCTTAATAAAAAAAAAAACAGCAGCATATTGATACAATAAAAGCTTTAATATTCTTTCAAAAATATAAACGCTGTATTCTCTTTAAGAAAAAAAATTACAGCTTACTCAAATACAACAACAGCAGCATATCGATACAATATAAGCATTATATTGTTCTATCAAAAATATAGAGGCTGTATTCTTTAAAAAAAGAAAAAAAATTACAAAGAATTTTAAAGCTGAAAACCTACCTTTTACCATTACTGGCTAAACGAACAAACAGCTGATCAGTTTCTGGGACAACTTTCTGAATGAAAACTTGTTCATCATCCTGCTCTCCATATGGACCTGTAACATTGGTTATAGCAGTGGATAAAAAAAAATGTAAACAATTACGTATATCACATTTCATGGATGCTCATGGGCTTCAAGGTTTTTGTTGTTGACACGTGTGTTGGTGTATGTCTGTTAGATATTAATGATTAATAAATTATTTACATATCATAGATAACAATCTATGCAAATCTGTTCAATCTCCTCTCTCTACACAAAAATAAAGCATACAATGCTGTATTGGTAACTGCATTTTCAACCACTTTTAAATTTATTCAGCACCAACATTTATGCAAGCAAAAAATAAGTTGGAAGCATATTTTTACATAGTGAAAACTAATACTTCTAGACACACTGTTTCATCAAAACCACAGTAAACAATATGCATGTATCTGCCCTTAATGATGTCCTGTGAATGTTCCCAGGTTCACCAGTCTGAGTGTGTAATGCTGTAAATAGCACTGAAACGTAGTATTCCAGATGTATACTTTGACAGAGATTGCAACTTCCACATTTTTTATTATTTTCATAGTGCATTTATTTATAAGACTCATTCCTTTGAACTTTTGTCACTTTACTGCTTTCTGTAAGAATTTAAATAAATTCTCAAATTAGCAGTTACTTTGTAGTTTCAAAGACCAGTTTTTGGAACTACAGTTTAATGAAGAGGGAATTTTTTAACACCCTTCCATAGTATTTGTATCATTTCAGCCAGCTGTTACTGATTTTGTACATAACTGGAAATTTTTTTATGTTATGCTTATATGTAGTGCAGGTTTTACAGGTTATGTTGTGACCTAGCTTGCGCTTGTGTTTTTGTTGTTGTTATCCATTTTCTTACCCTTTAAATTTATTCTGATGGGGCGAAGCGTAAAGGTGTTTTGTTTTGCTCTGCTATTTTTGGTTGTATCTTGTAAGTCTCAGGTACTTTTAGTATTTGACTCGTAATTATTTTATCACGAGTGAAGTTAAGTCATTACTGGGAATGGGCTAGTTTCTGGTGGTCCGGCCCAGCCCTAATGCTATTCGAATGCTAGTATCTCCCTAAGTAATGAAGATGAAAGAAAAATTCTTTCGGCAGATAAAACTTTACGCCTTTAAATTTCATCCCATATAAGATATAATTTTAAAATATCATAAATTCACATTTAAATGATGTTTTAATTATTGCATTATAATTTTCTCAAAATTGATGATTTCGGAACCAAATTTTATAGTTTTCTCGAATACTAGGCAATTACAAATCATTTTGTATTGTATCATTTGTCATATTATTAGCAGCTTGATGTTAGACTATTTGAAATGCAATAAATGATCACATTTATGTAGGAGAAGTATTACTTAACCATTTTGATGGTAACTTGAAGCTTCGCAAGTTATCACCTTTAGGGCACCCTACTGGTCTAATATACTGAGAATTTCTTTGGGGTTTTCTTCGTAGCATTAATGATCTTCTTTATCTCTAAGTATGACAGCATCTCTTTTTCTCATCCATTGTTTCCACTTGCAACTGTTCAATATTTTATTTCCAATATTTATTCATATGTGTTGTGCTGTTCTAATGCTGAAATTTTTAGCTTAATTTGTATGTTTTTCCTTCATCTTCAAGAAGCCCAGCATCCAAGGCATATCGTGTTTTTATGTCCTCTCCATACAGGAAGCCTTATTTCCTTTGCAGCAGCTGTCCGAGCCAGATGCCCACGTGTGAGGTGTGCTGCATTCAAACACCCTACCATTAGTTTTGCATCATGCAGAGAAGAATGTTCTAAGCAAAATGAGTCAGGAGTTCTACTGCTAAACCTTCTGCCTCTGGCTCTCAAGTCATCATGCCTGCCCCTACTGTCCAGACCACAACTAATGAAGAACGCTACTAGTTGTGTACAGTCTTCAACCATCTTGCCTGCAACTGTGACTGGTCTGCCCACTTGCTACTAACCACTTTTCTACCAGTGTGCTCAACTCCCACCATATCAATTGACCAGCCTTTCTGTTTGACTCTTATTCTGCTCATATCTCATCCAGCAAATGCATCCATAATCAGCAAAGAAGACATGACAGGGCAGCCAATATGAATGACTATCTTTCTCCCTCATCCCTCCTCACACTATGAGTGCTCTGAATGACTCTTTCTCTCTCATCCCTCTTCTCACTGTGATTGCTCCTCTCCTCTTCCTTGTGACTGGTACTTCTATAGTTCCTGCTACAGCAGTATTAGATGAGACCCTGATTCTGGCCACTCCCCCCATGATACTGACCAGCACATTCCCATTTCTGAGCCGATACCACAGCTTGAGTGCCTTCTCCTATTCCCAAGAACCCCACTGCATTACAGTCTACATAGGGTGAATGCAAAAAGAGTAAGACTGCCTTCTCCTATCTCTCATCTGATAGACTAATTAACCTGGGCACATTTTTAATGAAAGCAGCCTACTATACTATGGAATTAATTTCTATAGTATTTTGGATTTCTTAAAACCAAACTTGCTATTAAAGTTAGTTGATATGACCTGATATATCCTAAATATTGCAAATGGCATTTATGATTATATCTATGCTGTCATTTTAAATTAAAAAAATCCATTTACACAAATTTTCAAAATCAATAAATGTCTAAA
Organism: Macrobrachium nipponense; assembly: GCF_015104395.2. NCBI lineage: Eukaryota > Metazoa > Arthropoda > Malacostraca > Decapoda > Palaemonidae > Macrobrachium > Macrobrachium nipponense. The sequence continues at coordinate 15,044,596 of NC_061106.1, forward strand.
GATTTTTTTTTTTTTTTAATTGATGCCTTTATCCTTAATTTGACAATTTCCCTATAACTAAACCTAACAGAATTCAAATTCCTTACTGAATGACACTAACAGATTCACAGCAAAAAAATCTAAATTGTCATTTTCAGCCTCATAATTTAACTTGTATCCACATCCATAACTTTTTTATATATAAGCCATGATGTTCACAAAATATTGCATATTTTGAAGTAATTTGCATTTTTCCTAACATACAAACCTGAAGGCTTTACACGAGGAGGGGCTGTCCTGTGAACATGTTTCATTTTCCTTAGAAGCTGAGGTTTCTAAAAGGGAAGAAGACTGAGTAGGGGCCTTGCCTGAGCAACCAAGGCAGTTGCCAGGCCACCATCCCAGGACCCACGGAGGAGTGAGGGGGAGCAGCGGCAGTACTGAAAGTCAAGGTAAGGCAGCCCACCAGGGTTGGTGCCGGTACAACGGGGTCCAAAGAACTTTGGGTAGCAGATGCACCTATGTGCTCAGCAATGGTAGCAGAGGTACCGCAGTACTGCTAGACAGAGACTAGGCCTTGTACTGGCAGACCAGTGCCAAGTAGGCGAGCTACCGGGGTCGGTGTCAGTACACTGGGATTCCAGAAAACCCCAATAGCAGCTGCAACTGTGGTGTGCAAAGCAGTGGGAGCATAAGGCCACCTTCCTCCTCTTCTGCTTGCCAGTTTGGAAGAAGAAAGGGGAAGGAAAGGAGGCGACAGCACTCAACGATAAGATTAAAAAACAAAGACAGTAATGACAACTTCCTTCTCTTCTTGAATTTGCCAAGCATGCCTTAAGCAACAGTGTGTAGATGAGAACATCACTTACAGATGATGCATACAGCAGCACCTGGGAACTCAATCCTGATGCCGCATGGGGAGCTACAAAGGGAATACATACAGTGGACCCCCACCTATTAGCAGTTCTGGATTCGTGGCTTAATCACCTGTTCACAGAATTTTTCCTGGAGAAATATTCATTAACTGCATTTTCATATTTTCATGACTAAATATATTTTTCGTTATAAAACTATTAAAATACTCTGGTATAAGCATTCTTAGAGGAGTGTCAAGTATTCATGAATTTTAGCCATTTGCAGGGAGGTTATGGTACGCATCCTCCACGAATCCCAGGGGTCAACTGCACGCACAATCCTACAGCTAGCAAACGCCAAGGCTGGTAAGTTGTCCTGGGCACGGTTGGAACAGATACCAGCAAGCCCTTGACCCTAAGAGTAATTATTAAGTTCATTAATATTATTCATCTTCTGAATAATAATAATATGTAATAATTAAAGACAATCTGCTCTCCTGAGAGGCCTAGAGAGTACATAACTCTCTAAGGCCCTTGGCCTCCACAACACCCAAAAAAGTTGTTGTGTTAGATTGTCTATTTCACCCATGTCATGGTATGACATACAATATTAAATGATAATAAATGATGATCTACCTCAAAAAAAAAAAAAAATTAATACATACAGTCTGTCCTCCCCTGAACAGCTCCTAACCTGGCCATTTTCTCTTCGAAAGGCTGAAGTGATTGAAGAGTTTGTGTACAAGTGTATCACAAACAGAAAATCACTCACAAACATGTCAACAAAAAACAAAACACAAGAAAGCAAAAGGCAATCGGGCAGAGAGGCAGACATTGTCACACAATGGCTGTTGAAAGCAAAGTGAAGTGGAGTGCAGACCGATGAGTGGGTAGGGCTTCCCCCGTACTGTCGGTGGCCCAAGACCTTGTTTGGAAGTTAATGGCTGTTCCAGCTCGCGTTCGCAAGCAAAATCCAATGTAAAGACCGAAGGTTTGCATTTGTGTACGAATAAAAGTCATTTTAATTTCTGTCTTTCAAGGCTATATACATTATTTGACTTCCATACAAAAGAATGGATATAAAATGTTTTCATACAACAATATCATAATATACCAAGCAAAAGTAATTATACAACTGTAAGAAAATTTCTGCCACATACTGTGTAGTAACTTTGATATCAAAATAAAATATATAATTTTCACAGTGTTGTTGACAGCAAACTATATACCCCTACAAGTCAAAGCATTACGTATGCAGAAACAGACTTACCACAATCATTGGCGATGGCATAATAAATATTTGGATCAACCTCATCAATAGTGAGTATTTTATAAGATGACAAAGGGGTAGAACCAGGTTGCGTCGAAATCATGCCTCTGAATCGAGTAACAGACCAAGTACGAACATGGTTGTACTCGCTGCATACACTGATAAGGAGCTTCTCTGATAAGGTTACCTAAAAATTTTTAAAAAATGAGCTGTAATTAGCAGAGTATTGCAACTGCATATACTGCCCATGTCCCACCACGAAAGTGCACTCCATATGCATGTACTGACTATCTTGCACTTTACAAAACATGCTTTAGACTGTTCCAAAGTTTCTAGGTGTGTTTTCAGACCACAGGTATTAATCAAATCACCTCAAATTTTAATTTGGCTTCTGGTGTTCTATTTAGCTATCCATTTCACAATGCTCATGTTTTGAAACAAAAACCATAATGTGTCATATGTCACAATAGTACAATGCTTGAAAGTATTTACCACGCTTCTAAATTTTTACTAACTTGTTAATAGTATCTGTCACTAAAGCAATTAAAATCCAACATGTGACCAAAAATTGACATCATAATGTCAATTAAAAACAAAATACTCCAAAATTCCTATCATAAGACAGAATGCTAGCAAGTAAATACAAAGCTGAATATGAGGGTTTTATCTAAATTCAAGATAAAAATTTTAGAAACAGGGTGGTTAAATAGGAAGAGAAAAAAGAACATTCACTACTGCTTACAGTAAATTACATAAGGACCAATGTAGCAAGTAATGTCTTAAGGTGGAAAATTATAATTCAAAATTACCTTTTAAAAGTGAGTTGGAAATTGAAACAGGATGGTTAACAAATTAGATAGCTAGGTGAGAAGGAAAGTTTATATCTAGGTGAGAAAGGGTGTTAATCAGTTACGTGAAAAAAGCTGAATGGTTGGGTGAAAGATGGACAGGTATGTGACAAGCGGAAGATGGATAACTATGTCACTAGTTGTAGTCAAGACCAAATGGAATGGATGAAAAAAAGGGCTAATGGTAATGTGATTGGAGACTAATTGGACAGTGCGAAGAACCTTTAATACTACCAAGAATATTGTAGTCCACACAAGGAATACTGTAGAATGTACTTTAGAAACCAATTACTGGTGTGTTGTGTAAGACTGATACTCTGTATCCACCCCTTCAATCTTTGTTATAAACTATGCTATTATTAATTAATAATAAAAATATAACCTATTTGATATTATTTTCAAAATATTTTCCTGGGATGAAATGAGCAACAATAAAAGCTGTCCTAAAATGGTAATGAAGGGTGGCTTCAAGATTCAAAGCAAAGATACATGGAGAAAAATTGACAGCTTTGATGTAACATAAAAATCACTGGACCATGCATTATGATAAATGAAAAACTTGTCCAGATTCATTACTAATAAATATATAAATAAAAAATATTATTAACCCTTAATGGAAGCATACCCTCATATGAGTAGCAATAACAGGTTTGAGTGGTAGACGGACTCACTCATGGTGAGCAACAATATTATGTGACATCAATTTTGGGGGAATCGGGGAGCAAAGAGGTTCCATTACCTCTAAACACGTAATTCACTAATGGCAACTTTTAGACTGGCTCAGTTCAACAAAGTAGGCAGCTCATGAGTTAGTTATGATCTTGACTTCAGGGGTACATGTGTTTCTCTTCCTCCCATGACCTCTTTTTACTTATGTATTTGCTCATAAATATACCCAGGGGTTGCTGTTGGTTTTAGTTCTTATCTTTTATGATAGTATATCAGTTAAATTTAATTTTGCAATGAAATATTAGAAAAAACATGTGTAATCCCAAAAAGTTACTGCATCTTCGACCCTGGTAAATTTACATAAATATTGTACAATAAATATGCTCAGAATTTAATACTGATTTTATTAAGTATCTGTTTTGATATTGTGTGAGCTGTAATTATAATTTTACGAAATAAAATATCTATTAGAAAAAAATTATAACTTGGTAAAATTTATGATTGTCTTGTAAAAGAGGCTCCACAATGGATTGTAAATAGTCTTTTTTAACTTTTTGTGGAAGGTAAGGAGAATTTAGAATTTTTTCTTATTATTATTAATAGGTGTTAGTTTTTCCAGACCTCTGAGTCTCAAGTAGACTCTTCTCGGGCTGGTAATTTTTTCTTACACCATGTACATTTGCATATTCCTCTTTCCATTGATGGCTTTTTTTCTTAAACTGGCTGACCTCAAAATATGCCCAGCCTGGGGTACTGCATATGTTTTTCTTTAGGCAGGCTCTTAAGGGTTAACAAAGCAGTAAACAAATTTATTGCTGAAAGCAAGCTTTAAAATGTACAACGACAACAGAGCCAGTTTTAAAATGATTAATTATATATGACAGCTGGCCAAGTGAAATCCTAAACATTGTGAAAATGTTACTTTACTACATTTTTTACAATTGTAAGATTATGCCGACAGAAGCGAGAGGCCAACCAAATAAACTGTATAACAAAAAAAAAACAAACTTGCTTACCTTAGTTACAGGAAATCTATGGACGGTAAATGTTTGGAAAAGTTGAGGTCCATGGCCAACAGTTTCTGGGTGCTGCACAATGACCCGCACTGTTCCAGAACTTGTTCCATATGCTATTTCAATCCAGTTTCCACATACATCTAAACATCAAAGAGAAACATGTTAACTTGGAAAGAAAGTGGAACATAATTATGGTTTTTACAAATATTGCCTAAAATTACACGAGTAATTTCATCCAGTTTGACATCAGTATTCAGTCTGCCAATTATCAAAACTAAAATCACTTTACAGTAACTTACTAGTTTTTGGTGTGAGGTAGACAGAAATTGCTGTGATCTTGTCGTTGGAAGGATCATGATACAGTTCAGTTACCAGCAAATCATTATCCTTCATTCGCAAGGGGAACTTTTGCATATCTGTACAATTATAAAAGAGACAAACACTTTTTATAACAGTACTAATTTACAAGTTAAAAGTCCCTGTCTTGGTAAAAATGAAGTTGTTCCATCATCATCAAAGCGACTAAACTGCTTGGAATGAAAAATTTCTCAATAATATGCATCTTCATGTGATTGAATACATCATGGGACCAGCTAAGGAGTAATTATCCAAAACCTAACTACAGTATTGTATATATGAAAGATGGCAGCAAAGTAATATTTTCCCCTCATCAGCACACACTGAAGACAACAAGGAGTAATAAAAATATCATAATTTTACGCTGCAGTTATAATTTCAATCAAATTCATGTAAACATCTAAACAAACACAAACAAATACACAAAAATAAATGCACAATACCAGAAGAGAATTTCAGTGTCCATACAATACAGATATTATTTCCAACACTAATTCAAGCTGAAACAGGCTTTCCTTCTCACTGCGAAATGAATTTTTGATATACTAGTAATGTTAAGATATAGTGAAGGAAATTTCAATTAAATTCCCATGTACTCATATGCTACCATTCTGATGCCAATTCTTTATCTGGAAACAGATAAGCCTATATAGCCAAGTAGTATTGTGTAAAAAAATAAAGTCACAGGTTGTACCTAACTGCAATTTTCAAATGATAGTTGGGGTCAGATTAACTAAATTTGGTAATATTTGTCTAGAACAAATTTAAGTTTATCTTTCTCCTTACCGATATAATAAATAGAGCCATTGGTACAACCCAATAGAAGGAAAGACCCTGCTGTATCAAAGGACGCAATAGGAAGCACATCTTGAATTTGCCAGTGTTGAGTCATGGCATGCCACACACCAATCTTACTCAGTGATGACAGTGCTACTAACTGGGAGCCAATGAAAAACAAGTACTCAACAGGCACACCAAGATTGAAGGTTCCTAGAAGAAAAATATGAAGGTCAGTTAAAAACAAATAATGCTTCCTCTACATGCCATTCCAATTTCGGGAAATAATAAGTTCTCAAATAAATTCCAGTAGGATAAATAGTTATATTAATCAAACACTTAATAAATACAATTAAATATCCTGTAACTAGACATATTTCATTACAAGAAATGGCACGGAAACCTACTTGGCTAAACCAATACTTCTCCTGACCAGTTGTGAGGTTACTTAATCTAAATGAGCAATAGTAACCTGTGATCACAACTTAGCTGCTTTTAATTTCTGATACATACTGAAAACAATACTGAATGTCATCAAGTAACAGTGAATCAAAAACAAAACAATTATTGCCTAATAACAGATTATCCAGATATTCCTTTCAGTTTCAAAACTACTAAACTTACCAATATCACTTCGGCTGCCATCCTCTGAGATACCCCACAGTCTGATGTGAGATGCATATGATATGGCCAACATCTTATGACCTGTTTCACCACCCTGACTTGGAGGAGTTAGTTTAGCATTAAGCGCAACCCGTTCAATTAACTGATCAATGTGAGGAGAAGTGAAAGCCAGCTGCCATCCAGTACTATCCTTATTCCTGAAAGCCACAAACAAAGTTAAAATGCAATCCTAATCACTTTTACTTAATTATACCTATAATTTACAACTGGAAGCACAAAGATCCTGTTATACAGATGAAATAAAAACCAACAAAATGTTAATTTACACAGTACAATATTTCCTCTTCACAGTACTTTCTTTTCTAAGAAACAGTCACAAACACAAAGCTAACCCACTATGAATATGAAAAATTATGTTACATAAGAATAGAACCTAGACTACAAGTATACATACTACATATGGGAATTTTTCCCAAATAAAAGATTTCATATAACCAAAATATTTTTAAAAATACATACTAAGCTTTGAAAAAATCACTACAACAATTCAAAGAAAAATTCATATTCTTCCAATAGTTAGTCCTGCTCACTGCAATACCCTACTTTACACAAGGATGATGATGAAAAAGTGGGATAAGAGGGTATTTCTTACTCTTCCATGTTATGCTAATTTAGTTTAACAACTGTTACATACAAATCAATGTAAATGGCTCTTCAACTAGCTCTCCTCTCCATAACAGTCTAAAATAATCAATCTAAAACAAATGTAGTTAGCCTACTCCTCAACAATAAAGACCATTACTCAGAAGAATTGTTCCTTTTCTGGATAGCCTGAAAATTTTGATAAATACTGTCTCAGCCACTAATCAAACCAGTCATACTGATCCCTGTACACACTCCTAAAGTAGAGTATGCAAATGAAACTAATTGTGCAACACTAAAAACAAAAACAGTACAGTTACATGCACAACATTCAAGTGTTGTTGAACATTATACAGTTCCTGTTACTGACCAAACCTGCATTTTTCATTATGAAGTATTTGTATAATATATCAAAGCTATTAAGTGGTCACTACACAATACAGTACACATAATCTGAACATCAAAAAAGTAGGATCATAATTCTAAGTAATTAAAACTAAGAAGAATAAAACAATTTCATACATACCAGCGATTCACAGCACTTTAATGATGCATGGAAAGAAATTATCAATTTTTAAATTATACCAAAAACAATTCCTTAAACCAAAACGGTACTTCTTTATCTGAGAAGGCAGCTTGGTACATATAACTTTGAAACAAAATTCAAAAGATAACAATGGCACTAGTGACCAAATACATAAGATGTAAACAACTCTAGAATAAAATATAAAATGCTGGTAATTACTATCTAGAACAATATACTTTATGACTACTGTATTCTACTTTATTTGAAGGTGGTTTAAACACTTAGTTGAAACTTAGTTTAACCAGAGTACTGATTCAATGGTTTTTCATATGGCTGGTCCAAAGAATTAGTTCTTTTAATGTTTATGATAATATTAAGGTTTCAACTCATTCTATGTTTAACTGGAAGTGGAAAATAAGTACAAACAAAGATACGTGAGTAAGAGACAACCACGTGACAAAAGATTATATACAGTAAATTTCTAATACTAGTCATAACTACTTCTCTATAGGATTCTCGAACAAATGACTATCAAGGAGATATTTCATTTCTGGTCTGTTGTAACTTTTTCTGGAAGGAATGACACAATTCAAGCACTACCCCTGACAAAATTTAAATATTTCAGGATAAGCGCATGACATAATACAGTATAAAGAAATTCTACTTTCAATACAATTATTGTGTTCCTTAGAAAAGAAAAAATTACTTTACAATCAGCATTTTCCCCATTACTGAGAGATCAGACCAAGTGCAGAACTCCATAGTTGTCTAAGAATGAAGATTAACTAATTGATATGGTATTCTAGTTATAGGGTGACCCACCTCACTCAATAACACAACTTTAACTTGCACCTACTAAGCAAGGTTAAATAGCCTTCAATTAATGTGAAAGAAAAGGAATATTTGGCAAAATAATTATCTTTTACTTTGCAATGAAATATAGCCAACTTTTTTTTATATTTCAGTGATCTGCATTTATTTATAAAAATTTAACAAACTTCATGGGTCCCCAAGTATGAACGAAAAATTTTTGCCTTACAAATGATAAAGTCCTAATTCAGAATAGGAAGAGCTAAGCTCAGTACTCATCAGATTCACAAATTGTATTAAGCAATTATTTTACACAACTTGGCAAGGTCTCTCATTTAGTCTCTCAAAGACATGAACTGAGCTTTCAGGTCTTGACATCACTGATGCCTCAAGAGGGTAATCATACCATGGATACACTAACAACATCTAAGGGGCATCAAATAACTCCTTGCAGACTATTCAGTGCCATCTACTAAACTGTACATAGGCTATCTGATGTCACAAGCTCTCACCTGGCCTGCAGAATTTTTTTATCTTCCTGACAAATTGAAATAAAAGAGAAACATTCTTTTCTTCCACCAGGTAAGAATGCATCTTATGATCAGGAACAGTCTCTGAATTTGTGCCCTCTTGACTGCTTAAGTAAGCCAGAAAAGTGATGTTGTTGGAAAACAGAGCTATCTTCTTGCCTTGAAATAGTTCCTCAAAAGCTAAAAGGGTCTTCCATCCTGCTAGCATCCCTAGGTGATTTATGTGGAGCTCCCACTCCTTCCCAGACTAGATCCCTGACTTGTGTTGTCAGCTGCAACAGCTCCCCAACCTTCTGTCAAAGCACCTGAACAATATGAGGTGTGGCTTTTCAACTGGAGGAAGACACCTTGTAACAGTTGAAGTCTATGGCTCTACTGTCTCAAGGACTCTTCTAAATCCCTGTAGATTAAAATTTGAATGGATCTGGCTGAGTTTTCCAGTTACATCAATCTTTGAAAAAGAACTGGATTGGCCATATGATCAATCTGTCTCCTGGTACAAGCTTCTCGTAAGATACTATATGCCACGTCTCAGGATAGACAGCCACTTCTTGGTTGGTACAGGAGGACAGGACAGAAATTCTTCCAGAACTGATGAAAAATTGTGTATACGCTTCTCCATCAAAGATACAAAGAAATTCTTTGTATCCAGTAGCATTCCTAGATGAATAATCTTCTGAATTGGAGTTAAGTTTGATTTTGGAATATTTATTAATGTTCCAAACAGACCTGATAATTTTTGAAGCAGTCTTTAGCCTCAGGCTTTTCTCTTAGGTGGATGCTAGAATCAGCCAGTCCTTTAATGGGACAGGACTCTTGTATAAAACTGGAGGCTGAACTCTCAAAATTGAAACGCCTTGCTTTGAAAAATGAAACTGGGATGAACAGGCTTGTGGAAATGTGTCCAGCATGTTTACTGATACATCCAATCCCAATCCCCTTTCTAAACTACCGCTAAAACCGAACTTGTTAACTCCATAGTGAGAGGAGTTGGGTAAAGAGAAAAGGTTTACTGTTTGGGATAAATCCAGTTCCAGAACTTTGGGTTTTACGAACATGTGATTGTAGAAGCCCACAGACAACTTGTAATCAACTTTTTTGCTAAAAAAAAAGAATCTACTTCCTGCTGCAGAATATGGAGCTTTTCCTTGTTGTGGCAATAGGAGGGAATCACTAAAGGAGGCTGGGAAAGGAAGAGAATACTGTAACCTACTTATAAAACCTCTACCACCCAGGGATCTGCCAAACTGCATAAGATAAGTTTAGCCTCCCTCCTACTGGGGCCTGAGGACTTGTTGCATCACTTTTTAGCATTACCTGAATTTTTCCCAAGATACTTATCATCCTTTTTGGATGTTCAAAGGGCTGGCTTGAAAGAAGGGATGACTTACCTGCTAGCTTTGGCAGACTTTTGGAAGTCTTGTGCCAACTGAAAAGGTGGTTGTAAATGTTTCCTCCTTCTGAGAGAACAAATGGTCTTCTTCAAAGACAGATCTGGGACACATTTCCAAAAAAAAAATTTTCACTTGAAAACTTGGTCTTGTACTTGAAACTTAATGCACTACTCACTTTACGAACAAAAATACTCTACAGTTTTAATAAATAACATTAAATCTGCAGAGTTTGCTAAATCGAATGTGCATGACCTTATACAAAATGGCTTTTGTTGACTTTCTCTGTTTACTCCACTTGAGTTTTACTGACTGAAATGTTGACTAGCTGCTCAAATAAACATACTCCCTCTCTTCCCTTCCAGCTTCTTTCCTTCTTTCTTCTCCCTCCATCTTCCTGGCATGGGCTTCTTTGTCAGCAACCATCTTTAACTTCATCAGCTCTGCCTCCCTCTTCATCTTTGCCATCTCCAACTTATTACTAACTTTATCAGTCCAAGGGTCCGACACTCTTCTTCTAGCTGCTGTTTTGTCAGCTCGTTATACAATTTAGCCAACAATTTATTGTATTGGTAATCCATTTTATTACTATACTGCACTATATCCTAGAGTATACTACCACCAATATAAACAGATCTGTCTTTGAAGAAAACCATCGGTCACTCAGGAGCATGAAATGTTTAGAGACTGTTGCTGTGGTGGTGAGTGCCTCAACACTTATGAGATATGTAACAATGACAAGGTCTCTACAATCTCCACATCCTGCACAACAGTGCTTATGGATAAAGCATCTGTCAAAGAATGTAAAGGGTGCTCTTCAATTATGTTAGCTTTCTGACCCACAGAGACTGAAGGAGCAAGAGAAGAACACTACTGTTGTCAGTGCTTACCACAGCACACACTTCCCCAAGGAATCAAAACATGCTCTATCCAAGAATCACAAAAAATCCTCTACATCATTCTATAAATGCTGCTTGCCCTAATGAAGAGTCAAAATAATCTCTGGTTACATTATCAATAGCTGTCATAGTCATTTCAGCAAAGGACATAATCTGTGTGAAACACAATACAGACTTAACAAAAATTCCAACACCAAAGGAATTAATACAATTTTACTAGACAAAAGCACTCTCTTCCTAAGTGCACCCCTGAAGGAAAAATGGACCAGATTTGATAGTAACTGCTTGGTATCAAAGGACCCAGCTCTCCTCTTCCTCAGAAAGGGCTGAATAAATGAAGAAGAATTATTTGAAGGAAATCTCTATTCGAGTTATTTCAATGCATCAAACCTATTTATTGCAGATTTGGGTAATTTAAAAGACAGGACAAGAGCCACCCCAGGCTCAAATATGGAAGCCCTAAGGGACCTAGAGTCATGGACTTCTGCTTCTTCAGAGAATCACAAAATTAACTAGCAAAGACCCTAATGAGCCTTAGGAAAAGCAATGATGAAACCTGTTCCTCTTCCCCATAAGAGTCAAACTCAGGAGCAGAGCATCTGAGAGGGAATAACTAGAGGAATAGGGTGACAGCAGTAAAACATTTAAATCCTTGGGATGAATGAATTTTCCACTTTTCTACAATACTTTTAATTTAGAAGCAAAACTTACTCAATGGAAGAGAAAGGACCGACACCAACTTGCACCTTGACACTGGAAGCAGAAAAATCCCCCTTGCATACATGAAAGGAGACTGGGAAGAAACAATCAGTGTTCCACACACCAGAAAAAATTAAGCATCCCTTGAGGGAGACATCACCAAATGTTGGTTAGAAGTCAAAGTAGAATTGGAATTGGATCCTGGAGAGGGATCACTAGAAGTCCATGGCTTTCTGCAAGGCACAGAATTAGATTTAGAATGAGTGCTGATCTATAACTATATTACCTACACCTTGCCTGGCTGAATTCCATTTGCACAATTCTTGTCAGGTTGATCACAGGAAGGAGACAATGGACACACACTAATTCCTTTCACATATCCTGCTTCCCTAAACCTCCAACAGTGAGTGGAGCCGTGGCAAACTTTATATACCTTTTCTAACAGAGTCCTTAAACTTCCTACCTCAGATTCTAATTTCCCATACCTCATATCCTAAAAGATACTAGGAGCTTTAAGTTGTGAAGAAAAACATTTAAAGTGAAAAGGATTACCAGGTTCTCCAAAGGAGAGGGAATTGCTACTCTATGAAAGATCAGAAAACTAGCAGACCTCTTATTTTTATAATTAACACTTCCTATCCTAGCTTTAGAAGAATCTCTTTGCCATCTATCCCTGTCCTTATCAGCTTCTCAACTCTTTTTATACTTCAAATTATTATCCATAACATCATACAGCCAATCAGCACACTGCAATGGTGGTAGAGAGAGCACTACATGATCATACATTGTAAACACATCTTGTGGCCATCATAGGAAAAGAGTAAAGACAGGTGCTATACTCTCTTATTTGTATATATCTTAAATGTTGTAATCTTCTTCCTGAGTAGCCATCCTACATAACATAAAAAACCAAATTAATATTAAACCAAAATCCAAATCAGCAATGATATGTCAGCAGTACTCTCCGACAAGTCCTTGGAGACCTACTCAATAGATGCTTGAACCAGCAGTTCAACTGAAAAAGATGAGTTGCAGATCGTTCAAACTAAACAATCCTATTAGTTTTTCTTTAGTTTTCAAATTCTATCGTGGGGAATACAGCTATCATACTAGAGGGGTAAGATTCATTTCAAAAATATACATTTAACTTACTCAACTAGGTTAAATACATTTTAGTAAATGCAGAGGTGCAACAAGCAAGTGTCAGTAGATTATGAATCTGTGATAATGACACAGACTATAATCCCTGCTGCTACTGAATACTAACTGCTGACAATTTTCTTGTGAAAGAAAACCACATTTGAGTAATAAGACCTTAATGATTTTACTATGTAAAGCTACTTCAGATGCACGAATTGTCAGTAAATACATCATACTGAATTGTCAGTCATTTATGATGTTCAACATTTATGTAAAATTATTTTTATTATTGGTAAATTATCAATTACAATAGCTTAAATACCACTAAGTAAAATCTCGGCTCACAGATGGCAGACCCAGAGTTAGTAGTAGATACTTGTAGCTCAAAAATATAGCAAGAATAAATGACTTCTAGTCCTGGAAGAGCTTAACTTTTACTAAAAAAATCTTTAATACAAATGATGGTTTGTTTGTTTATTGAATAGCTTCAAATGTCTTAACTGACCCAAGAGTTAGGAATGCTATACCATGTCTCAACCATTCAGTCTAAACCATGGAGATGATTACAACAAATATAAAATACAAATAAAGTTCTTAATTTTAAGGTGGTAAATCATTATTTATAAACAATAATACCTTTCACAGAAGAATTTACAAACAGAATAGAATGCTGGCAAAAACCAAGAGGAGATTTCCAAAAAAGGAGCACTCACAGGTGGGGCTTACTAATTATCAAAACTACTTGAGTCAGACCACCTACTATTATCATAATGTCCTCATTTAAAGGGTGATCACCAATAACTAGATAATACATACTGAATTTTGGACTTGGCCTGATCTACAAGGACTACATTAAAAGCATTTGTAAAGCAATAGTGAAAATCTTTAATGAACACAAACACAAAAGACAACAATAAGAATGGAAAAATAAGCATTACAGACTAAAGGCTATTTTGTGAACATGCATGCAACTGCAACAGGATATGACTGTTAACTACTCACCTATAACAAGTTACAAAATGAGCATAAGCTACAAGGATCCAATTATGGTGAGCCTTTACCATCCGCACCCGCAAAGGATCAACCCAACCAGTTCCTGTACATTGAAAAAAAAAGGCCATTATTTTTTTGCCTGTCTGGTTAGGCCCACTTTTAAAACCTTTAGAAAAAAAGTAAAATTGACCATAAAAAGGCATAATATTTCTTTATAACTGTACTTCCACTCACCTAAAAGTTATTACTTTCTCCATAACACTCAGATTATTCTGCTATGAGAAAATAAAGAGGTAATTACCTGGGGGCCCAACACTATTCAAAACACTGATCTCAGTCTTGAAAAATTTATTAAGGTCAGCCGAAGAGTTTCGCGAATGACGGAGATCCATGGAAGGGGTACGTGAGTGAGATCTAGTGGAGTGACTGCGGAGATCGCTCGAGCTCCTTGACATGTGACCAGGGTAAACTCCATTATGAAGTCCAACTGGAAAAATGTGAATCATTCTTTTTTTTTACTTATTCATATTTTACTTTTCAAACTAAAGAATTAAACAGCATACTTTAAGTGAAAATATTCATAATTTAAAAGTTCTGTAATTCACACAGAAGCATAATTTAAAAGTACTGTAATTCACACAGAAGCAATGTTTAAAAAATTATTGGACTGAACAATAGATCACTATTTGCTACAGTACAAAAATCTAACTTTTAAATAGTATAGTGCTGCACATAACTAGCTAAAATTTATACATAAATCCCTTTTAACATTAGTACCTTGTGATATCAAAATGGTACTACGTATTACTATTCTAGCATACATTACTACCTACTATGAATTACAAAACTTATTTCGATTTAATGAATACACTTTATCTAGATACAAAGCAGTAAGCTTTACTTTTTCTAGCTCATTCTATAAAAGCAATAGAATAGAGTTAAAAGTTGCTTTAATGAAGAAAATTTTTAGCTGTAATTCAATGTTACTATGTCAGCCTCAATTTTACAATGGACAGGGAGCTTCCAATCAAAATGTAATGCTCACATCTGAGATCATCCACTCTGATCTACTTAAAAGGAAGGATTTGTCGTCATCAAAACAATACATGCTCTTTTTAGCTAAAATAAACATGACAAATTTTAGATCATCAAGCTATAAGTTACAAAAAGTGTTATGTCCCAAAAAAGAGAACTCTTCATACAAGTACAATAAACTAATGAACATGGTAAATTATACATGGTACGCAAAATTTTTTAATTTCTACCCTTCAACTCCTACACATGATAATCAATAATCTCCCACTCTTACTCTAATCCCCTCTAATCCTTGTGTAACTAACAAGTATGCCTTTTTTATGATCATACAGTATCTTAACTTGATGTTTATTAATTGGCCTGTCAAAACCCTGTGAGGAAAACAGTTAATCTTCAATAAGATTTCCACATGCAGTCATTATCATCTTTAAAAAAGAAGCATCTTTAAAATATTCACTTGACTTGGCAGTCATGGGTCAATACCACACACCACAGCTAAATGCATAATCACACCTAGGGAGACTTGAATAAACAAGAGAGACAGGAATAATTTGATAAGATATCAATAACCAGACCCTCTATGATTTTGCCATAGGACCCTACCTTGCCCAACAAGTTGCGGGTTGTGACGCATATCAAGGGAAGAATTACGAGAATGACCAGGTCTCAATACTGCCAAAGGGCCCCCTCCACTGGGACCTGGAGCACTGCTACTTGCTGATGCTCCTTCTGGTGCTCGAGATGATCCAGATGCATTATTGTTATTATTGTTATTACTATTATTGTTGCCATTACTTGGCAACTTACTTTGATTATCACGGCTTTCTGAAGATGAGCTAGGAGGTTCCTGAATTGGAATGCCTGAAGAAGAAATCAGCTTATTTCAGTAACCCAATCCCCTTACAAAAAAGTGGTCCTCAATGTCCTTCTGCTAAGGAATACATGTGGAATTATAATACTGACTGAAGAACTACTGTATTTACCCTACATAATTCTATACAATGACTAAGGAAAAATGCTAACTGCAACTGACAATACTTAAAAATTGATTTCAAATCTTAAAGCAAAGAAATACTCAGTTCTAGCTACTATGCAAATAACAAGTGATTAATTAAAGACAAATTAAGGTGACATCACCAGTATCTATTGTAAGCATCAAAAACTTCAAAAATAATATATTAAAGTGATCCAATACTAACCTATCATTCTGCATGTCTGTTTTCACTACAGATAGATATCAAGCTCTAACACTCAATTAACAATAATTCAGATGGCAGGTAAGAAAGATATTGCTAGTGACAGCTCACCACCTCTACAGGTGCAGCTTATTACACTGTCTTACCCAATAGTTGAATATTCAACCATCTGGGCTGTAAATGGACAGATATCGTGAGAAGGTATAGTCATGGATACAAACAAAGAATCTTCTGCAATATTGAAGTACAGCTTCCAGTAGCTGTAAGCACATCTGAGCAAACAATGCTATGAGTATAAATAAATTTTTCTACTGCAACTTAAAACTTCCAAGCAGCATAACTTTGCTGATGGACTATTATTCAAGGGAGGAGAAAGAAGTTATATCACATCCTCTTATAAAGCCTAGATATCATGGCAGCAAAACAGACAAGATTGCCTTCAAATGACAGTTAAGCTCAGTATTAGGAGGATGATAGTAGTCTGTAAACCACTTTTTCCTCATCTGGAATGAAAATATTCCAATAGCATATTTTGAAACTACCACTTTCTTATCAACAGAAAGACATGGGAGAATTATATCATCTTTGAGCAGGTGCAACTAAAAACTGCCATGACTCATGGTGGAAGTGTGTTGGGAAGATCATATTACAAGAGTAATTTGCAGATATACGTGGTGCCCAGAGGCCAGAAAACAGGCCTAGACCTCAAAAATTGAGACGGACTGGATATGTGATTAGGAGGAAAGAGGAGTAACTTTTCCAGAAAGTGAGAGAAATGGAAACAGCAAGATGAAGACCAGTATGAAGGCCCACATAAGTTTACACAGGTAATATATGCAGGTAAATACGGGTATATTATATAAAATATTAGAGAAAATAGTGAATAAGTATATACCAAAGAAGAAAAGTAAACACCAGTCATGCATACCAAGCAACAGAAGGACCTTATCCCAGAAAATCAGAAAGTGGAAAAAAGATCTGGCAAAAGAAAAGAATACATGGAAAGAGATGGAACTAAAAAGTAAGATAGAAAATGCAGAACAAAAGATTATACAATCAAAAGAAAATGAAAAACACGACTTAGAAGAAAAGACCCTAAGAAATATCAAGCAAAACCCCAAACTATTGTACTCATAGGCAAAAAAAAAAAAGTAGAAATAGGCCCTCTAAGAAATCAAAGGAGATTAACGAATGAAACAAGGGAAATATGCAACTTGTTAGCAAAAAGATATAAGAGAGAATTTACCCCTAAAATTAATAATGAAGACAATGATACAGAAATAAGAGATGAAAATAGTGAATACTTATAGGATATAGATATTAATGAAGCTGATATTGTGCAGGCTATTAATGAAATTAAAAATGGATCAGCAGCCGGACCAGATGGCGTCCCTGCCATTTTTTTTAAAGAAAGTAGTTCATTCTATCGCAAAGTCGCTTGCAATATCATTAAGACAAAGTGTAGATACGCAAGATTTATGATGAACATAAATTAGCACATATTGCCCCTACTTTCAAAAGTGAATCAAGACTAGAGGCAAGTAATTATAGGCCTGTGATTCTAACATCACATATTATGAAAATGTATGAAAGGGTAATGAAGAAAAATATAGTGAAACATTTAATGAAAAATAATTTGTTTGATATATATAGGGCAACTTGGTTTTGTACCTGGAAAAAGTACATAAACCCAACTGCTAGTCCATCGTGAGAATATATACAAAAATATGATAAACGAAAAAGATACAGATGTGGTTTATTTAGACTTTACAAAAGCTTTTGACAAGGTAGACCATAATTTATTAGTGAAGAAAATTAGAAAACATAATATAAGATGGATAAAAGGATTTTTACAAAACAGAAAACAGATAGTGATTACAAACGATGAGAAATAGGAGAAAGCTAAGGTAATCTGGTGTGCCACAAGGTACGGTGTTGGCTGCATTGCTGCTTGTTATTATGATTGCAGACATAGACAGTAATGTTCAGGACTCGGTAGTGAGTAGTTTCACCAATGACACAAGAATAAGTAGAGAAATTACTTGTGATGAAGATGGGAACTCACTACAAAGAGACCTAAACAAAATATATGAATGGGCAGAGGTAAAAAGGATGGTATATTTAACTCTGATAAAGTTGGATGGTAAATTATATTTAACTCTGATAAATTTGAATCAATAAATTATGGAGATAAAGAGGACCTAATAACAAGACAATCAGAAATAAGGAAGCAGTTAAAGGCCTTGGTGTGATGTTGAATAGGAACATGTTATGTAATGACCAAATAGCAGTACTATTGGCAAAATGCAAAGCAAAAATGGGAATGTTGTTACGGCACTTCAAAACAAGAAAAGCTGAACACGTGATAATGCTTTAAAAAACGTATGTACGTAGTCCACTTGAATATTGCAATATGAAATGGTACCCACACTACCAAAAGGATATTGCACAAACAGTGTATGTACAAAGGTCCTTCACAGCTAGAACAGAAGAAGTTAAGGATCTTGACTACTGGGAAAGACTACAATTTTTTAAATTATATAGTCTAGAAAGGAGAAGCGAATGCTACATGATAATACAGGCATGGAAACAGATAGAAGGAATTGCCGAAAACATCATGGAGCTAAAAATATCAGAAAGAGCAAGCAGAGGTAGATTAATAGTGCCCTAAAACTACACCAGGAAAACTAAGGAAAGCACACAGAACACTAATCCACTACGCACCAGCATCGATAATGCAGCATTTATTCAATGTGTTGCTAGCTCATCTGAGGAACATATCAGGAGTGAGCGTAGATGTGTTTAAGAATAAGCTCGACAAATATCTAAGCTGCACCCCAGACTATCCAAGATTGGAAGATGCAAAATATACCGGAAGATGCACTAGCAATTCTCTGGTAGACATTAGAGGTGCCTCACACTGAGGGACCTGGGGCAACCCGAACGAGCTGTAAGGTCTGTACGGTAAGGTAAGGTAAGGTACGTATAAGGAAACCAAGACAAACAATAGGGAAACTCAATCAGAAAAAGAAAAAGACATTAGAGAATGGTAAGAATCCATTTCATGTCTAAGCATATAAAAGGAAAATTTTAATGAACTGGTGATGATGTTAATTTCAGTGAATACAAATCTCCCCTTCCAAACAATGTAAAATAAAATCAACTTCCAGCAAACAGGATGCAGTATTCCCACCACATTCTGACAGCTTCTTTCAACCTTATTAATCCCATCTATATTTCAATTCCTTGCATCTTCTTCCCCCAGTCCCACCTCTCACGTATCCTCATTGTCCTGCTTTAGGACTATACCATCTTCCACTTAAATGTTTACTTCTTTGTCCTTCTCTACTTCTAATCATTAGCTCTGTCTTTCCAATGTTCACTTTCAATCCTTTCCTTTCTCGGACTCCTTTCCATGCTAAAAACCTTTCTTGCAGTTCTTCTTCTGTGTCTTCTATACTGACTAAATCATCAGCAAACATCAGTTCCCACAGTTCTTCTGTTGTCAGTGTGTCTATAATGACTCAGGACAAGAATGGACTCAGAACTGATCCCTGATGGAGGCTAACCTCCACAGGGTTTGCCTCAGCCTCCCCATATTTTGCCTGTACAGTGGTTCACTTTCTAACATCAAATTCTACAAAAATAAATCATTTTTTAGGGAAACTGGAATGATTGAACTTCAATCCATTCACCTTGTGTGTGTACACCAGACCAAGGGAAGGGTACATTGCACATATATGTACAGAAACAATATTATGCAGTACAGTATTACCCAAATGTTTGATAAGGTCTACATCACTGAAAGCTTAATATACAAAACAAAAATCCCACAAAAAAGCTAAGGAATTAAAATAATGCAAATATAAAAGCTGAGAAAAATGAGCTGGATGATCATAGGCCACAACAACAGCTCCACTCGGGGATCCATAAAAAGCTAAAGATGCTAGAAGCAAAGAGGTCATACCAGTGAAATAAAGAGGGGGAAGGGAGGCCCCCTCCTTTGCAGGTAGGTTGTAACCTTAAAACTAAATACCACTGTTTATTTCTAATTGGGATCTAGAGCTTGATCTCTATTTGGAACAATATATGGCATCCATGGCATAATAAGTCTGTTCTTTACAAGAACAAACCTACTATAAAATGGCTCAGATCATTATCAAATTCATATTTCTCTAGAAAAGAATTAACTTGCACGTAAAAAATATACTATTTCTATATTAATTATATTATACACTCGCATATGTCACCTGATCAAATAACTTTCCAATTTACATCTCTTAAGTCTAGCAAACTAATTACTGAAAAGAGAAATATTATAAATGAAGATATTCCATCCCTAAATCAAATCGAGCAGAACATACATTGTTCCCCCATATTCGCATAAGTAGTTGACACCCCTGTAGAAATGCTTAAAACTGCCTATTTTGTTAGTTAAAACTAGAGAAAAAAACAGACTAAATGTTTATACCTGGTTTTTTAAATAGTTTTATCACAAAAAGTGCATTTAATGATGAAATTGATAAAAAAAAACAGGAATTTGTGGATACGTATTTCTCATAGGAAAATACCGTGAACAGGCGAATTTTCCGCGAATAATGGGTATATATATGTTCCACAGAGAAATCCGCAAATAAGTCCGCTAATAGGGGGGTTCACTGTATATAGAATATAACACGCCAGGTTTCTGCCCCTGGCAAGTATTACTTACTTATAAATCCTCAACCATTTAATACTTATTCCCATACAATATCTATTAAGCAATAATAATTTAGAAATGATATTGTTATGATACAATTAAGTTTGTTCATACTTACCTGGCAGATATATATATAGCTGTATTTTCTGAAGTCCGACAGAATTTTAAAAACTTCCGACACACGCAGTGGTCGGCCAGGTGGTTAGTACCCATTCCCGCCGCTGGGAGGCGGGTATCAGGAACCATTCCCATTTTCTATTCATAATTTTTATTTCCACTGTCCCCTGAGGGGAGGTGGGTGGGTACTTGATTATATATATCTGCCAGGTAAGTATGAACAAACTTAATTGTATCATAACAATATCATTTTGTTCATGAAACTTAACTGTCAGATATATATATAGCTGAATCCCACCTTTGGAGGTGGGAAGGGACAGAATAGAAGGATTTTGGGAAACAAATGCATGCAGATGATTTACATCTTGGTTCCACCTGTTAGCATAGCTGGCTTCGTGGTTACTGCCACGTAAGTCTGCTTGTGCTACTAGAGTTGCCAGCGAGGTAGAGACCTATATAGCTGGTGCACTCCAGATGATCTGTCAACAGGGGCGAGACCACGACGTGACTAGACCATATTGACCATACCATGAGGGCTAAGAAGTAAAATAAATATAAATATATATATATATATATATATATATATATATATATATATATATATCACCACCTGACCAACCTAGCCAAAGTTAAGGTGTTTAACTAAGGCTTAAGAGTTAAGAAGTCGCCGTTGTCGGCGACTCAACAACTAAATTAAGAGCTCTTCCTAACCATTTTCTACAGGATAGGATGAGTGGTACTTCTTGCCCCCAAGATTGTGTCTGCAGACACGTATGGCCCTAGCGAGCAGCAGATCTCATATGCTATCTTCACATCTCGCAGGGAAGTGTGAAGTGAACACAGAGTTGCTTCGCTAAAACATGGTACTCAGGATGTTGCTGAGTGCCATGCTCTGTTGAAATGCTTCCGAGGCCGCGCCCTCACCTCGTGAGCATTCAGATAAAAAGATTTCAAATCTTTGTGCAAACACAATGAAGGAGCATTTTTTGAAAGAACTCCTTAACACTAAAGCCAGGGTGTTCTTCGATATGGGCAAGTCTGGTCTTTTTCGGAACACTGCAGATTGCCCGAATGACTTCGACTTTCTTGAGTTTTATGTAGATAAAACTTGAGAGACCCGACAGGGCACAGGACTCTCTCTGGCTCCTGCCCACTAACTTGTGCCATCCTTGCTTCCAAGCTCCTGGCCCAAGGACAAAACGGGTTTCCATTCTTAGGCCACAACGGAAGGCTTAGAGAGCACACCGCCTTGTGTTCTCTAAGCCAAAACTTGTGACGATGGCTTAAAATTTCACTAACCCTCTTTGTCGTATCTAGGGTGGTTAGAAGAAGACCTTCCTGATCACATGCAAGAAGTTAACAGGTAGGAGAGGTTCGAATGCTTTGACATCAAGAACTTCAGACTACGTCTAAGTTCCGTATTGAAAGCTTCGATCTGGACATGCACAGTCAGTCCGTCTGTACTAAAGTCAGGTGACCGACCAGTTGACCAGTCAGACGAATCAAGGACAGCAAGGCTGTACCCTGAAGACCATAAGGCACTATTCTTCGCTGAAGGATGAGTGTCTGGACTGCCTGGGCAATTCAATCTAAGCAAACCTTGGGGGTATATCAACGCAACCCAACGTTGTCAGCGAATCAACTCCTGACTCGAGCTTCTGGTGCCAGGAGAAAGGAGCGAGGAGCAAAAAAGGCGATTCAGTCCCGAAGGAAGAATGCCTGACAGTCCAACCTGGTCTCATGTTACACGATCATCGGGGGTGTATAAACGCAACCGACTTCATCAACAAGAAACTCAGGGCTACTATATGTCGCCTGATCTGGCACGAGTGTCTGACTCCGAGAAAACAGGTGAGACAAAAGTAGATGGTGAGCGAGTTTCGAGATTCCACAGAACTCAAAGATCGTGAAGGGCTTTGTTGTTTGACAGACGCAAATCTCTGAGCCCAAAGGCCGTCAACAACATATTTGCATATTCTTTAATAGTTGTGACTGCCAGCTTATCCCATTCTTCAGACGGAAATGGAAGACGGTAATCTTATTCCTGTCAACATCTCGATAGTCTGAACGTAGTCAGACTCAGAGCGGAGAGGTTATAGGTACTTTTCGAATTAGAGTAGACCGACTCTCTCGGAAAAGGTCCTTGGAAAGTGAACTAGGAAGTATGTGACCTCTGTGAATCCAGGATCCTGAAGGCCAACATGGGGCGATCAGCGTCATTGTCGCTCCCTGTGACGTCATAAATCCTCTTATTACATTTCCTAAGCGATTGAAAAAGGGGAAAAGAGACTAAACATCCATCCCCGTTCAATATCATAGGATGGCGTTTAATGGTACCGATCCCGGATCGAGAATAAGGGAGCAGAGAAGAAGAAGCCTCTTCGTCCTCAACATATCGAAGAGAAGAATGAAAGGGCGTCCCTAAAGTCTACACAACTCTCAACTTACTTCTAAAGAAAGATTCCACTCGGAAGTGAATAGTTGCTGCCAGTCGTGGCGAGACGATTCGTTTACGGACTTTTGCAATCCTGTAACGAACCTGTAGAGGATCGTTACATTCTACGCCTGTTGTTATAATAGGCTCTTTCTCGTAAACTCGAACAAGGACCGAGAGAAGATACTTCTTAAGATATGAGAGAGCTGTGGAATATCAGAGTTGATCTGGACCACTGGTTCCCAAAAACTCGTTTCGAGGACTGGAGGGACTACCGAATCGCTTTTACTTCTTTCAGATTAAGATCCAGGACATCTGAAACCCTATCCAGATGTCCGGCACCTTCTTTCTATCACCTCATGTGATAGACGCACTGAGAGATGTTCAGAATCATTCCTAGATCTAGAATAATATTCAGTTTTCCCGGTAGGCAAAAAACTGTGGTCTGAATTGCAGTCTATTCGGGGAAACAAACTTCTTCAGGAAGGAAATGGTCCCCAGCAAGCTCATCCATTCCCTCCCCGAGTAATGCTTACTTCCCTAATAAGGCTGCGCTTTGCCTAAGCAGGAGAGCAAATAAAAGTGCAATGTTGCGGTAGACTCGTAGTTCTATACCGTGCGGTAACGAGCACCGAAAGGATTAAGAGATAACTCTGTTGAACATAGTGAATACGGCAAAACGAATGCAAACGTTTATTCATTTTCACGTAAGAAATCCCCTCAATCTTAGGCTAAAGTCCGTGATTGTAGGACAGAGATACAGTTAGTCAGTCAATCCCGCAGGAGAGACGTAACCGTCAGCACAGATACGGTTAGTCAGTCAATCCCGCAGGAGAGAGAGACGTAACCTACAGCGCATGACAGCGCACGATCTGTTACTAGCTCGGTTGGACTGGCGGACAGACACAGCGTGACAGCAGCAGCCAGCAGCTTACGAACGTCGTCTCTTAACTTTATGTCTGGGTTGCCAGCTACCCTATTCTACGAAGAAATAGGTCCGTTATTTTTTGAGCAGAAAGACTCTCAAGCTGGTATATTTAAGCGAAACCGAAAACGCTAAATATATAGATGCGTTTGTGTCGTCAGAACACTACCATACAGCGGTAAAAGATAAATCGGAAACTCCAGGAAGGCTGCAGGGAGTAACGATTAAATGTCCTTAAAATAGACAATAGACGTCTCGGTTGCCATCCGAAGAGGTAACTACAGCAAGCGTATATGACTTGAACCAACCAGAAGTAAAATAACGCAAGGCAAAATATGAAATTATATCACAATAAAGTTTGTTCATACTTACCTGGCAGACATATATATAGCTGAATTCGGAAATACACCTACATACATATCTGACAGGCAAGTTTCATGAACAAAACTTAAGAGAATCGAAGCAGTCAGCTCAAGCTTCTTATGTTATTGGACATAAGCGTTCATTGACGTAGTCTACAAGTCTATTTCTTGTACGAGTCTGCGAATGACGAATGAGAGCTCTTCCGAATCTTGTCAATAAGAGCTTATTCGCTTACGCAATATCAAGTTAATGAGATGTTAGTCAATGAAGAAACTAACCCATTTACGGGACAAAGAGATATTTTGTCAATGAGGGGATACCCACTTACTTGACAAAACGAAAGTATACTGTCAATGGGGGAAAGTCACTGAATTGACAAAACGTAATCCAGGAAGTCGAGCATTTAATTTTTCCGATTCCCGTCTCAAACGAGGAAGGGGCAAGAATCCTGTTAAGAGACTGGGCTTACGGCAGGTAGAACGACGATGTTCAATTCGACAGCGTAGTCCCGACTAGAAACTAACAAAATCTATCATCTGAAAAACCCTTTCAGATGGGCTAAAAAGCTTGCAAAATTATCCTGGGAAG
This sequence comes from Macrobrachium nipponense, assembly GCF_015104395.2. NCBI lineage: Eukaryota > Metazoa > Arthropoda > Malacostraca > Decapoda > Palaemonidae > Macrobrachium > Macrobrachium nipponense. The sequence continues at coordinate 15,069,977 of NC_061106.1, forward strand.
AGGAAGAAACTCTCCAACCAGCTTCCTCTCCCGTATCACAACTAATGCCTGCTAAAGCTTAAAATTTATTGGCAGTATGGCAAAGGAAGTCCTGTCTTGCGCTTTCCTGAAGAGCGTCCTTTTGATGAGTGCCTTTGCAAGAATCCTACTGAACGTTGCCGAGAGTCCTGACGTGCAGGACATCGAGCCTTACATAACCCGTAACTGCCTTATCGCAAAGTCTTGACTGCAGTAGTGGCAACTTAAATTTATTGGCAGAATGGCAAAGGTTGCGGTAGAGCAAACGAGATCTTCCCTTGAGCTTTCCTTAACTCCATCCACCTATGCGAAAAGCAATATTAATTGACAGAGACCTCTTGAATTCACGAAACCCGATGTCTTGCTGGGTTCGAAGAAGAAGTTGTCTGTTCACTTTAAGCTTCCTCCGAAGCACTGCTACTTCACATTCTTTGCAGGTGAGGTAGAAGGTATCACCGAAGGTAGAGGTAAAAATTCTTTAGGCCCAAATCTGCACAAGAGCTTGAAGAGTTCAACAGAAACGTTCAGCCAGGCGACACACCTGGCGTGCGCTGGTGCACGCTCGGCGTCCACTGGAGCGCGCTCGGCGTCCACTGGCGCGCGCGCTCGGCGCCACTGGCGCGCGCTTGGCGTGCACCCGCGCACGCCTGGAGTCCATCCGAGCGTCCCGGGCGTCCGCTCTCAAAAGCTTCCTGCTACTATGACTTCTTTTACGTATTTCTCGGTGGAAAGACGGACACGAGTTCAGGCGAACGTTCGCCTTCTTACTTCTCACTGAAACGCATAACGAGAGAGAGAGAGAGAGGACGTGAAGCGTCCTCTTCTATAAAGCTTCTATTTAGAGGGCGCGAGTCCTTCTGAAAGCTCCAACCCCTGCACGGGGAGGACGCTTCGGAGGACGAGAAGCAATCCTTCAGGATTCGTGCACGCGCACGCACTTTGGCAGTCTGGGGATTTTCATCACGCCAGATCGGTGGGGGTTCCTTGTAATCCTCCTTAGGCTTTTGACATGCTCCCTCCCCGGGTCCTGGGAGTCAAGCAGAGGTCCCGCCTAGAGGCGAAACGAGGCCGATCTGACGCACCCTCCACTACACAAGGGGTATCACTGCACTTCTGCACTTCACTTTTACTCTCTAAAGCAAGCACTTTCGATTCTAAGTTACGAATCGAAAGAGTATCAGAGAAAGGGCAATTCCTCTACAGACACTGCTTAGGGCCCGAAGGCAACACTGCAGGGTTAGGAGTAACAATTACAGAAGTAGCACTTCAAGCAATGAAGGAGAGCGAGCACCTCTCGTAGACATATTCATAGCCCGTAGGCCATACTACAGGGTTAGGCAAAATAAAGTCTACAGGAAGGTTAGCAGGTTCACTACCCTGACTTTTTTTGTTACTGGATTAATTGCGTTACATACGAATCATACGTCTTCCTACGGAATTAGACATGTTTACTGATTAATTGCGTACATACGAATCATACGCCTTCCTTACGGAATAGACAAAGTCTCACACTCCTTACATGACAAATCTCAACAAAGAAGCAAGACCCATACCCCTCGTACATACCAAGTGCGGATCTACCGAAGCTTTCGGTAGCCACACCCTATCTTTGCAGACAACCCCGTCTGAAACTAGCCTAACTAGATTCAGATATTTTATGCAAAAATGAATCAAATTCAAATCAATTTAAGATAGCGTATGCCTAGCCACAAATCCAAGTAAATAAATCAAAAGTCAATTAGGATACTTAGCGGCAATGAAGTTTCCAAAATCCTAAGACGGAGGTACTGAAAACAGGTGTTTTCAGCACCGGCGACAGAAAAATTATGAATAGAAAATGGGAATGGTTCCTGATACCCGCCTCCCAGCGGCGGGAATGGGTACTAACCACCTGGCCGACCACTGCGTGTGTCGGAAGTTTTTAAAATTCTGTCGGACTTCAGAAAATACAGCTATATATATATCTGACAGGTAAGTTTCATGAACAAAATACAGGTTACTCACAACTGAACTGAAATATCCATTAAGCAATACAGTAATAACTTAGAAATACAGATTTCTCACAACTGTACTTTTGATCTAAATACTAAATGCTTGAAAGAGCTAATGCAACTACTTTTGCCCCTTCTACCACTGATACATACTTGGTGGTGATAGGTATCCACAAAAGAGAACATCTCCACATGATGAATGATGCAGATCTTGACAGAGCATCAACCGTTTGACTAGTGGTGCAATGCCGTAGAACTCTGCCTCATGCCTGTAAATCAAGATGGTAGCACTAAGATCGGCAATCTGATCTGTTACGTGAAAAGCATCTTTTACAAATAATCTTAATGCAATACTAATGAAAGACTTTCTTTTACAAATGACACAAAGGTCAATATGTATACAATGTTTTTAAAGCATTTAATCATCTTTTGATGACGGTTTCCTTAAACTCTTACTAATATACGTATACTGACAGCACAGCTTCAATACACACAATCAGAATTAGGGGCCTACCTCAAGGCATTAATATCAACCGTAGCTACATTGAGATCACGAGTGCGTAAGTAATTGAGGATGATGCTGAAAAGTGAAGGATCACGATCAATGAAGATGGCTCCAGCTTCATCTCGCAGGGTAGGAATCCGTCCCGACAATAAAGAAGTGAAAAATGTGTCTGGAACCCACGTTAGAGTTTCTCTGGAAGTGCTGAACCTGAAAAATATGTGGTTTATATAAAAAATCAGCCATGCCTTTCAGCAACAGAAGTAATTAGTAGATTATTAGTACTCAAGAACAAAACTTGGCCTAGTAAACTACAAAATAACTTTACAATGGAATTCTTAATACTAGGCCAAGCCTATAGTTATTACTGTAAGCTAATCATAAAAATGTAGATTATTCATTACCATATGACCGTTGGTTATTCTGCTTCATGTGAATGATGACGTATTGGGCTGCAAAATGGTTTTATCAAACATTACCTTTTCTTTATCACAGGAAAATTTAATTGAGACACCATTCGGGTAGCCTATTGAAAAGATATTAAAACTCTGGCCAATTTACCAAGATTCGCTAGTTTCCAGTTAACTTGATAAAGCTGGAAACACAAAGCAATCCTAAACTAAGGTTACTTAACTACCTAAATGCCAGTGCTTGCCTCTACGTAAACAATGAAACCTTGTCACAAAAGAAGCAAGGATAAACCTAGCTAGTAACAGCCTTCATACAGGAATAAAGAGTCCACCGAGATATCTCATCTCTCACGTAAAATCGTCGTAGAATAGATTCATTCTTTAACCTTTACACTGATTAAAGAGTGCGCTTCTCGAGACTGACATGGGAAAATGTTACCCGAATTGTTCGGCTCAGACTAATCTTACCTCTTGAACCCCTTACGAAAGACTTTTCATACGATAAAAACTACATTCTCACTAACCTCTGCCCTCCGATATTGAGATTAATTATATCGCCAGATCCAAGGAAGTAGGACGACGCCATATTCGACTGATATCTGTTAATTCTTGCCCAGGAGTGACTTGGTTCGATGCGCCATCTTGCCCAACAGCTGACGATGTAAACAACCTTCGTTCTACGCCATGTAATCAGGCGACGTTTCCAGTCGTCTACCGTGCAGAATATCCAATAAATACATTTTTAAGTGGTTTACATTCGAAAACTTACCTTCCCAAATACTGGCATAGTAACAAAACAGAATTGTCGAACATTAAGTGGTAGTTTTTTCGGAAGACTCCAGCCAGTCATTTCGGAAGATTCCAGCTGGCCATTTTTTCATGAAAAATAATTTTGGGTTTTTCATGCAAAAATGGCTAGGAAATGAAGGGCACCAAAACCACTTAAAAACACCAACCTAACGTAATCTAGGGGTGTTTACTTGATACAATTTCGCCGTATTAGCTATGAAGGGGGGCGGGGGCGCGTTATTATCTTACCTAAAAAGTCGTAATTTGATTAATTTGTTATTGCAAAGAAATATTCTGTTTTTATGTGCTTTACCCTCCCAAAAAAATAAAATTTATTATGTGGGAGGTAGCTGAAGTTTTCCGAAAAACAACTTGAATTGTGTAAAATCTATTATTATATTAACTTGTACTTCCTATAAGTGCCTGAGTCATCAGTCTGAATTTGGAAACTCTAACTGCAACTAGAATACATTTAGTTTTTGTTATCAAAGCCCGCATTTATTCATAGCAATTCTTTGGAGGCTGCATCCGCCGATCTCCATTTCACAGAGTAATCGTAGGCTCAAGATGTTATTTTTTTTTATTATCTCTCTCTCTCTCTCTCTCTCTCTCTCTCTAATCATATATATATATATATATATATATATATATATATATATATATATACAAAATCTATATATATATTATAATATAGATACACATATATATATATATCTATATATATATATATATATATATATTATATATATATATATATATATATATATATTATATATATATATATATATTTATATATATATATATATATATATATATAATTATACGTGTGTTCAATGTGACCTGCTTTTTTATTCTATTTCTTTCTGTATTGTGTTCTACAAGCTAACAATGATTTAGTTTAGCCTAGATTGTATTGTTTATTCAGCTCTACTCTATACTTTCTCCTCACACTATTTTCTAGGAGACAAGGGATGATCATCCAACACCTACAATACTCATGGCATTGCCATTATTATTTTTAGAAATATAATACATCAAAGCACTTTCGCTTTAAAATCTAGTTCATTAAGCAATCTGAAAAAAAATGATTGTAGCCAAGAATGTCCCCCTGAATAAATAAGTAGTATCTGATATGAAAGCTGACGGGGGAGGATCATTTAACACAAGAAAGGAAATCTATATGGGTTAAAATACGTGTATGGCATTTTTCTAGTTGCTAGAAAAAAAACTTCCTTTATTTTGCCGAAAGAAGAAAGGTATCATGTACAGACTTCTTCGCGTATTTTCTGAGGATTCGTGAAACTATTTCGCTATGTTGCTGTTTAAAGAAAACGTACGAAAAAAAATAGTTGATAATAAAAAGGGCTGCAAGGCATTTCATTTCCATGGCGACCTTTCCCACCAGCTTGTTTTTAAAAGGCATCGCCAAAATAAAAGAGGAATTTCCTTTGTCATCGGATGAACTTTCGACATAAAAGAAAAACGGTCATGGCAAAGCACAATCATTTTTTTTTTTAAAGGGGACCGTTCCTTTCACGAGAAGCCTGACGTTCACGAATATGCATACTGGTTTAATCACAAAGTATTGAAAAACGCTTGGAAAAGTATATATGTGTATTTAGATACATATATTTATGTAGAATATGTGTATATATAAAGAATAACATGACCTCATCCAATGTTGTGAATAAAATCTCCGCCAGATATTGTCTTGTTTAAGTCAGGTCTTGTTATTCTTTGTGTGAATGCACAGTACTGTCATATACATACATACACACACATTTATATATATATATATATATATATATATATATATATATATATATATATGTGTGTGTGTGTGTGTGTGTGTGTGTGTGTGTTTGTGTGTGTGTGTGTGTGTGTGTAACTGAATCACGAAAGTTTGGAACGTGATAAATTCATAAATAAAGGTTTAAGCCATGAGGGAAAATTAAACAACGGAGTTCGGCAAGATCTTTTAACGTTCAAACGTCCTTTACTTAGCAGATGAACTGACTTACATGAGGAATTGACAATACAAGAAAGGTCGTATAACTGACAGATAGGGATTATAGAGAGATTAGTACCTAGAATCCGACACGCCTGGAAGATGAGTAACCGTCCCAAACAAGCATAAACATAGGTACAATTTAAAAAAACACAAAGATTAAGTCAAATCTGCTCAGACACAGGGGAAGACATTTAAAGGATTATTATAGGTGACAGCTATTCAGAACTTTGGTAAACAAAAACATATTCACAATACATATTCGCAATACATATTAAGCATACATATGCAACGAAGATATCTCTAAGGCAACTAATTTTTATTTAAGTCTGTAATTATATCTTTGAGGTCATTCTTAAACATGTTCTAAATACAAGGGTCTAAATGAAACAGACTACGACTAATATTGAAATTACAATGAGAAGTAAGTTGTTTTAAAGCAGATTCTAAAAGATTTCATTTTTCTAAATTGTACCCATGTTTATGCTTGCTTGGGAAGGTTACTCATCTTCCAGGCGTGTCGGATTCTAGGACTAATCTCTTTATAAGCCCTATCTGTCAGTTATACGACCTTTCTTGTATTGTCAATTCCTCATGTAAGTCAGTTCATCTGCTAAGTAAAGGACGTTTGAACGTCGAAAGATCTTGCGGAAACTCCGTTGTTTAGTTTTCCTTCATGGCTTATACCTTTATTTATGGATTTATCACGTTCCAAACTTTCGTGATTCAGTTATACACACACACACACACACACACACACATATATATATATATATAATATAATTATATAATATATATCTATATATAATATGTGTGTGTGCTTGCGTGCGTTCGTACGTGCGCTCGTGTGTGTGTGTGTGTACGTATGTAAATATATGAATTAATTTTATTACATCACCGTGATTCATACAGTACAAGCATTAAGCTACAAATGTCCTTTAATATCCAATTCGCTCTGATTTGGAAGTAATCTTTTTTTATATATGATAACCGAACGGGAATGTTTTTGTTGGTGATAAGTTCGTCGTATATAAATATACATATAAATACAACAATGGTTCACTTAATAAATAGAGAAAAGGCGTTGAGAGTTGGAAATAAAGGAATAGGACTCCTTGGAATGCATTATTTGCCATTCCCAAAAACCGTTTATTTAGGTAAGTATGTCTCACGTTTTCTAATCATGATGACCTCAATTGTTACTACAATCGATATTACGATCGTAGCCCCAGCCCTCAACCTCCGTAGTCACACAAACACACACACACACACACACACACACACA
>NC_061106.1:15079479-15116979 GCF_015104395.2 Macrobrachium nipponense
GAGACGAATTAAGGTAAATAGTTTGGAGTAACATAAAGTAAAGCTAAACTAAATAATGAGTAAAGTAAATAATTAAGGGAACAAAGCTTTGCGCCTCATAAACAGTGTAGTGTGCCCGCAACTGTGTTTGTGGAGTGAGCGCTTAGGAAGAAAAATTGAGTCACTGTCCATCCGAAGTTGTACCTTCAAAAACAGAGAACAACTGAGGAAAATCAATATCTGATAACACGAAGAAAAACCCACGCAGCAGCAGCGGCAGCTGCAACACATTTCGACATTGTATTGTTTTGATGGCCATCCGTAATCAGTCAGTGTTACACAGATGTCGTAAATTCCACTCACTATTTTTCTGCTGCCAGCCTTAATATCATTAGTAATAATAATAGCGTTGCCTTCCAAATAATATCGAACAATTATTCTATTCTTGGGCATAATGACAATGCTATTAAAAAAATCTCATAGCGGCATGAGTCACTAAATGGTGAAGAAATCCAGAAATAGATTTACAAAACGTATATATATATATATATATTTACTTTTAAATCACTGTAGGTTTCTTCTCCAGCACTAATACTAATTTCCAGAATTGAACTTGATCAGTTTTCGTACGAAATGAAATGTGTATTGTTCTGGGAGTAATTTCCATTTTTTTTTATTTATTTATTTTATCTTTATTATTTTTTTGCCGTACAATAAGACTTCATAAACTACAAGATCTGAAGACCACTGGAAAAGCAAAGAAGAAACGGATGCCGTAAATAAAACTACATTATGTAAGTATATATATATATATATATATATATATATATATATATATATATTATATATATATAAGACACGAGGCTTTGAAGGAGAGAGAGAGAGAGAGAGAGAGAGAGAGAGAGAGATAAGCAGGTGTTATATTTCGTTATTACATGTAGCGATTTGAGCATCAGTCCTTATTTCGTGGTATTCGCTCTATGTCGGCTCAAGTCACGGAATCCAGTGGAGTAGATTTCAGTATGATACAAAAACTCATAGTGACTGAATCGTCTTTTGTAACGTATTTTCAACGAGAGTTCAGCCGAGAGAACAGCTCATCGGCGTTATTTCTGGAAACCGTTATCAAGTTACTAAATCAACAACGTAAGACAAGCGAGCAGACAGCTAGTACTACACTATTTAGGTCTGGGTTAATCAAGTGGCTTCGCTGTCTGCTCTGGCTGTCAGAGTCTGCCTCGTTTTTTGTGGGTGTCAGGACGCTTCCTTCAGTGCCTCTTCAATTCCAATCAGCGTCGAAAACGATGGCCGAAAGCTTCTGAAACTATATTCAGTGGAAAGAATGGCCGACGAACACTTCTGAAACGATATTCGGTGGAAAGAAAAATCATGCGAGATTCTCAAATGTGAAAACAAAGGAAACGATGCCGTGATCGATGGTGTGATAATGACCTCTATCCCATGAAGGGTTGGATGGTGAATGCCTTCTTGACTCTAGGTCATGTTACGTTTGTGTTGCTTGAGGAGCTTCGTCCAACCTCCATTCTGGCAGCGACTTTACCTGAGGTAGGCCTACGCTTGAAATTGGCAACGGGATAATGTGCTTCTCTTATGAATTTTGCTATGGTCGGATCCATGAAATGCAGACATATCTGGGTACCAGGATGATGATTTATAGTTTGCCTTTCTGCTAATTTACCTAACTATCGTATGTTCTGAGAAACTAATATACTTTCGTATCTTAAAAAGCTAACGAAATTGTTTTGGCCATACACTGAATACCGATAAAGTAATTTTGGTTTGTATTCTTGCGGAAAACGACGAGTAGGGCACTGAAAGCATTAAGAATAAATCAGGAAAGTATTCATTTTTTTTAAGTGGAAAAAACAAATACAATGGAAATAAAAGAAACAATGACGATGACATGCATGTGAACGACAAAGGAATGACGCAGATCGCAGAAGCTGTTTATTTACTTAGGTACTTATCTTAAGTGACTATTCTTGTTTAATCTCAGTAGTTTCATCTTCACGCAGCTATAAGTTTACTGTTCTGTAAGACTAAATTACATTTACATTTTCTTTTAATAGCAACATCTTTTTTCACTATATTTCTCATTTAGATTTAGGTAACAACTGATATATTTTAAGGGTAGTTTTAAATACATTTGAACTCATCGTGTAATTTTTTCATCAACCCCAGCTCAAGACGGTAACGTAAACCCCTCAGGTAGGGACCTGCCGTCTCAACCCTCATTTGTATGATAATTTTTGGTAGCACGATTCAGAAAATGCTTCCGAAATAAATATACACGTCCGCGAGACAACAGCCATTTTACGCTGACGTCATTCGTTCTTGTCCCATTTGCCAAAGCCTTCGTGAGCTCTCGATCTTTTGTCAGAGTCAAGTGTAGTAATACGGTCATCCGTGAGCAGGTGATGTTGTGTTAACTTGACACTTGCTTGATCCCGTTTTCGTATTGCAGTCTCTCTCTCTCTCTCTCTCTCTCTCTCTCTCTCATATGCTAGGAATACCAGCTCTGCATGTTTTATCAAAAGCTTCGAATTGCAACTGATTTCAAACCATTCCTCTTGATTTCATGTTTTTATGTTGTTGAAAATAATTGAATAATTATTGAGATGCGGAACAAGTGAAGGATCAAGTTACTTAAGTTGGAGTGTTTTTTTGTTCTTGAAGGAGATGATGGAGTTTATGTAGACTATATCTACTCATTAAGCTACAAATGTCCTTTAATATCTAATTCGCTCTACCTCAGAATTAATATATTTTCATATGTGTTAACTGAAGGGGAGTTTTTAGTTGATAATAATTTCGTCGGCTCCAGGCCGCGAACCTAGGAACTGAGGTAGAGCGAATTAGATATTAAAGGATATTTGTAGCTTAATGCGTATATATGAATCACGGTGATGTGATCAGACTCATAAATTGGCAACGTGCGACAAAAGCTACACAGTTATCAAGGTCGAGGAGGGTTGATGCTGACTCCAAAACAACGAATACCTGGACGCGACAGGGATTTGTGGGTGAGAGGCGGCGTTAACTTATATCCTCTTGTGGTAGCTGTGTGGTTGAAGGCGCTTCACTGTACGTCTAATTTCTTGGTTCCTGGGTTCGTGCCCGGGAGCCGACGAAATTAATATCAACTAAAAATTCCCCTTCGGTTAACATATATGAAAATATATTAATTCTGAGGTAGAGCGAATTAGATATTAAAGGAAATTTGCAGCTTAATGCGTGTATATGAATCGCGGTGATGTGATCAGACTGATACTTTTATATATATATATATATATATATATATAATATAATATATATATATATATATATGTTGGATATATATATATATATATATATATATATATATGTATGTATATATTATATATATATATATATATATATATATATATATATATATATATATATATATAGTCGTTCAGTGGAGAAATTATATAAGAACCTTCAAAGGGTGTCCATGATACGGTTTGTAAAAGGATCAGGTTTATTATAACGAAACGTTTCGCACATGAAACATCTGTGCATCATCAGTCTGCAAAGAGCAATAAGACAATAAATAACATATAAAACCATAAAACATAAACAGAACTCACATGTATTAAAATAGTCTTAAAATTAACCAAAAAAAAGTACAAAGTAAAAACAGTAAAAAGAGATAGAACACCCAAAACACTGACCGTCCATGAGTTTGTTTGTATGGTGTTTTTACGTTGCATGGAACCAGTGGTTACTCAGCAACGGGACCAACGGCTTTACGTGACTTCCGAACCACGTCGAGAGTGAACTTCTATCACCAGAAATACACATCTCTCACTCCTCAATGGAATGGCCGAGAATCGGACCGTCCATGAGGAGAGAAGATGTAATGACCTGTCGTCCGATTCTCGGCCATTCCATTGAGGAGTGAGAGATGTGTATTTCTGGTGATAGAAGTTCACTCTCGACGTGGTTCGGAAGTCACGTAAAGCCGTTGGTCCCGTTGTTGAGTAACCACTGGTTCCATGCAACGTAAAAACACCATACAAACAAACTCATGGACGGTCAGTGTTTTAGGTGTTCTCTCTCTTTTTACTGTTTTTATTTTGTACTTTTTTTTGGTTAATTTTAAGACTATTTTAATAAATGTGAGTTCTGTTTATGTTTTATGGTTTTATATGTTATTTATTTGTCTTATTGCTCTTTGCAGACTGATGATGCACAAATGTTTCATGTGCGAAACGTTTCGTTATAATAAACCTGATCCTTTTACAAATCATATCATGGACACCCTCTGAAGGTTTCTTATATATATATATATATATATATATATATATATATATATATATATATGTATATATTATATTATATATACACACACATATATATATATATATATATATAATATATATAATATATATAGATAGATAGATGTAAATGTTTGTTTGTTCAAAATCTTAAATCTCCGAAAGTTCTTCACCAATTGCTATGAAATTTTCACACAACATTGCATTTGAATACGCACATGTTTTTATAATAGAGCTTCATCCTATCTCCCAGTCCTCCCCCGCCCCTCCCCCACAGGGGTTTAAGGTGAAAATGGATTCGCTGAAACGGAGCTGGTTCTGCCCGTGAAATGGGACTGGGTGTGCCCGTAGACTTAGTTACTTTGCGAATTTATCATACATAATTTCTGCATATGACTTATCATTTGGAAAAGAATACTATAGGGTAAACATCAATGACATCAAAGAGGGTGGAGTTTGAGAAGGGGGTTGGCAGAGAGAGAGAGAATGAGAGGGAGAGGAAGTGAGAGAGAGTAGACAGGGTGTTAGGGAGAAGAGAGAGGGAAAAAGACAGTGATTGTTGGTAAGAGAAAGAGAGAGTAAGAGAAAGGAGCAAGTGGGAGAGGAAGAGAGAGAGAGAGAAAGAGAGAGAGAGAGAGAGAGAGAGAGAGAGAGAGGGAGTAGAGGGGGTGTTAGGTAGGAGAAAGATGGAAAGTGAATGAGAGAGAGACAGAGAGACAGAGAAGAGCAGTTGTTTGGGAGGAGAGAGAGAGAGAGAGAGAGAGAGAGAGAGAGAGAGAGAGAGAGAGAGTTGGTATTAGTGAGAAGAAAGAGAGAGACAGTGATGGTTGGAGAGAGTAAGTGAAAGGAGCTTTCTCTTATTTTTGTTTGCCATTTAACCAGAATGAGCCACAGCAATGCGTGGCCGGGTAAAGCTAGTTGTATATACTATATATAATTAATATAATATATATTATATATATAATATATATATATATAAGAATAATATAATATATATATATATATACATATATATGGCAATCGTGCTGACTTATATATTCAAACATTCAAAATTGTTAAAAGCTTTCGATGTTATTTACCAAGTTAGAATAGGAGTTCATTCTGACCTCAGCTAAGATTTTACTTGGTATGGGGTTAGTGGACATCTAAAATTGTCAGTTCGAAAGGAGTGCAACATATTATTTACAAAATATTCTAAATCTGCCTCATTCCTCAGTTGAGACTTTATTCAGTACCATAAGGAATTACACTGACAGGAGAAAAAGACTCCGCCTAACCTCTGTGGCGAAGGGACTGGCGTGTGTGCTGACATCGGGGAGCGATGCGTTCTAGTGATCTTGAGCACCGACGGCTGCCCTGGAAGTAAACAATGTTGCCGGATGATCAGTTATGGATTGTCCTCTCACCCAGCAAGAAAAACAGTTCAAGGTATTTGCTACCGGTTGATTTTATTATTTCTTCATCTCTTGAATATACAAAATACAAACTGATTTGCTGTAAATGTGCGTCTGAGACAAGGAATGTTATGACCATATTCCTGTTTAACATTTTTCTGAATGAGGGTGAGCGAAATAAAGACAAATAAAAGTGTTCATGAATGGAGTGTACAAGGTAGTTGATGTTTAAAGATGATGCAGTGTCACTTGGTATTGGTAAGGAAAAGTGTCAAGAACTGGTGGAAGTCTGAGAGTGTTTGCAAGGCAAGATAGTTAATTAAAGGTGAATGTTAGCAAAAGTTAGGTTATGGAAATGAATAGAAGACAGACTGAGAAATGAATATGTATGTAGAGTGGGAGGTTCATACAAGTATTTGGAAGTAAACATAATTGATGTTGAGACAATAGGTGACTTAGATAATAGGTGAAGGTAGGAAGGTAGAAGGATGCATAACCTAGGGTGAATAAAAATTATTGTTAATCCCTTTTTCTTGTAGGAAACTGAGATGTATTTGTTTAACGGATACAAGGGTAGAAGAGTGGAAGGCCTGCAGATGGACAGTTTGTGTGGGAGATGTTGAGCACAGTGCTAAAATGGGGGAGAAATGTAAAGACGACAAAGAGGAGTTAATTGGTAAGAATTGGTGAAATGGCAAAGCAAAGTGACTTGAGGTAGCTTGATGTAAGAATAGGTGAAATGATAAAGCAAAGTGACTTGAGGTAGCTTGATGTAAGAGTAGGTGAAATGACAAAGCAAAGTGACTTGAGGTAGCTTGATGTAAGAGTAGGTGAAATGACAAAGCAAAGTGAATTGAGATAGTTTGTTCTTGTAGAACGGATAAGGTTTGGGAAGGACGCCTTTGCAAAACGGTGTGAATGACGCATGCGACGAAGGAGGAGTGTGTACCTAACCATTGTGAGTGGTGTATTATGTGTAGGAGTGTCGACTGACCTCTGTCGATATATGAAGTAGCTGGTATTGTGGAAGTTCATTTAATTAGGCAGTTTAAGGATGAAAGTGGCGGCGAATATTGTTTAGGTTACTTTTGGAGCCACTGTCCATTAGAAATAATGGCTGGATGAAAAAAACCCTCATGGCCCGCACTTATAGCAACACATTCGCACCAGGCAAATCGAGTCTATGGCGAAGAACGCGATTTCCCAGACGAGTCAAGAAGAACAAAGAGAGGAAGAAGAACCTACTGAAAGAAGAGAAGAGAAGACAGAAATCAATCGATAAAAATAAAGCCAAAAACAACAAAAACGGAAGCAGGAACAAAAACAAAAACAAGAATGGTCTCGGCAGTCCGGCTCTCAATGGCATTTCGGCTAACAAGCGAAAAAACACCAATAAGGAGAATAAGAGAAAGGAAAAGAAGAAAAGAAACAAAAAGGGAAATACGGATATAGGTGGAGGCAATGGTAAGATGATAAGCAGCTCTTTCCTTCTCTGCTTTCTCTTGAAAGATTCAGTTTGGCAGTTCAGATCGTGATTTTGTGTGATATATTTTGCAAAATTATTGTTATAACTATTTTTGTTGGTGTAGTTTTGTTTTACCTTGTTAATGCCGCTGAGATTATTATTATTATTATTATTGTTGCTGTTGTATGCTGGAAACAGACCTTCTTTCAAACATGTTTTATTGAATGTAATGGCAGAATTTACAGATTTATTTTATACAGAATTCTCTCAATTCCTCTAATGATTCACTTCTCTGACAGACTGATATTTCTAAGCATGATGAACATCGGACAACTGCTTAGAAATATCAGTGTGCTAGAGAAGTAAGTCATTAGAAGCATTGAGAGAACCCTGTATAAAATAAATTCTGTAAATTCTGCCATTATGTTCAGTAAAAGATACTATTATTATTATTATTATTATTACTTCCTAATAAGCACCATATTCTTTGGAAGCTTGGATTTCAAGTCAATGGCCCCTGTGGTTCATCTTCTAAATAATAATAATAATAATAATAATAATAATAATAATAATAATAATAATAATAATAATAATAATAATTAATAATAATGTCATTATTGTACCTACTCTACAATATGCCTCTCTTAATTCAGGCAGCAAGCTCCTGGATATCTTTCCTAGCCTAGGAAACAACAAGGACAAGAAAAGGAGGAACGGAAATAGAAACGTGAAGAATAAGAAAGGAAAGAAAAGGAAGAAGGAAAAGAGAAAAGAGGAAACCGAGGAAGCCCTGAGCAAAGATGAAGGGGTGAAGATAAAGGTAAAAAGAAGTATGGGAAGGTTGGTAAGAAAGAGAAGAAAAAGAAAATCAGAAAGAATAAGAGGGAAAAGGACAAGAAAAAGAAGAAAAAGAAGACAGGAATTAGTGATAAGAAAAGGAAGAAAAGGAAAAAGAAAAATATGAAGAGTAAGGGAAAGCAGAAAGCAAAACAGAAGAGAGGAAAGAAAGTCAAGAAGAAAAGAAAGAAAAGTAACAGAAATAAGAAGAAACGGAAGAAAGGGCAAAGAAAGAACAAGAAAATCAAAAGGAAAAAGAAGGGAAAGAAAGGGAGAAGAAAGCACAACAAAAACGAGACAAATCTAGACAAGAACAATAATAAAGGTAAGAAAAAGAGAAAGAACTCAAAGAAGGGAAAAAAATATGAAAGAGATCAAAGCGGGAGGGAGAAAATCCATGAAGGGAAAAACATCAAAAAAGAAGAAGAAGGAGAATAAGAAGGAGAAGAAGAACAGAAAATGCAAAACCAACAGCATATGTAAGAAATAGGCGGAAAATGTAAGCTGGCTTCGTCCTGCAAAACCCAGCCGATCTACGGACTCTGCAAGAAGGCTTCCTGCCTGTGCTGTCTCGCTGCTGACAAGCCGAAAGGTATTTCTGTTTCTTTCAGTTTCTAAAAGACAAAATAAGTATTTTCAAAACGTGTGTGTGTGAATAAACGGGTCGATTTGAGTTGTGGGCATGTCATGGGATCGTAATCATTCCGTGAGTTTGATGGCTTAAGGCCGAAGACCACTGTAGTTTGTTCCATGGCCGCCCGCAGCATATTTTTCAAGGGGGGGTGGCCAAATTATATAATATTATATAATATATATATATATATAATATATATATATATATATATACATATATATATACATATACATATATAAAATATATATATATATATATATATATATATATATATATATATATATTATTATATACAGTGGAATTGCGATGCTAATAATTTAAGCGAAGCGACATGCAATAAAAATGCAGAAAGTGACATGGCCTTTTTTCAATAGTTCCATAAAGTACTGTTCAACTGAAATCAAACATTTCTTGAAAGAATAACGAAGTTATATACTGCATACAAATCTTAATCAATACAATAAGACTACCTATGATTTACCTAAAATGAAAGAATGTATGTAGAATGGAAGGAAAAGTAAGTGATGTAGTTAAATGTAATACATTTTTTTTGCAAGTTAGTCACTGTTGATTTGAAAGGACTGTAACCTCCTGCGGTCACAGGATTTCAGGGGGAGGGGGCGGCCAGTGGCCCCCTTGCCCCTACGTGCGGGCGCCCATGGTTTGTTCATTTGTAAAGATGTCGCACGATCAAAATATTTTAGAGCGAGTTTGGCAACGTGATAGTTCAAGATTAAACAGCTGAAATATTTGCGGGAAAATTAGTCGGTTTTAGGTATGGAGGCATTGTAAGTTCAAACCATTTAACAAAGGTTTGACACAGACAGTGATGACTTACGATACACCCGTTAAAGTCTGTATAATGAAAAAAAAAAGTAGTTTGCTCTTATAGCCTATCTTAAGATTCAACTGTTTCAGCGTAAAAGATGAATCTTTTAATAGCTACAAAACTTTACATCCCCATTAGTCTTGGGTCTTATTTTTCTTCTTTTAAGAACCATCTTGTGCCCAGAGGACAAAGAAGAAATGCACGAAATACAAAGGCGTCTGCAAGGATTCCTGTGCAGCAGATGAAAGAGTCATTGCCAATGGCTGCAAGAAGATGTGCAAGTGCTGCGCTAAAGCTTGCAAGATAAAGCCAGCCTGCATCAGCAAAGGAGGATTTTGTGTCAATAGCAAGACGGAATGTACAGAGGGAAAGGTCGACAAAAAATCTTGCAAAGGAGAAAATTGTTTCTGCTGCTTTTCAGGTAAGGACTTCTTGTATGATATGGGAAGTACGTTTATTCTGTCATTGTAGCAGAACAAATCTTCTGGCATTTTTAAAATAAAAAACTTAATCTAATAGGTCTAGAGCTTTTCCAAGGACTTTGTTCTAGACTTTTGTGATTCTGCTATAACTTAGATACAGGGTAGAATTGGGTTTTTAAGTCTTGTTCTGTGTAATTGTAGATCTATGTAACACAAACACGCACTTAAGAACTCCGGATTACATATTGAGATATGCCTTTTACATTCAGGCTCAGGCTCAAAATGCTCAACTAAAGCCAAGAAAAAATGTCTGAAGTACAACGGTTCTTGCCAGACGACTTGCAAATCCACTGACAGAGTTATTGCCAAAGGCTGCAAAGGGAAATCATGCGTGTGTTGTGCAAAGCCTTGCAAAGGGAAATCATGCGTGTGTTGTGCAAAGCCTTGCAAGATACAGCCGTCTTGCACTTCCAGCAGCGGTTGGTGCGTCAGTCGTAAGAAGGATTGCCCGTCTGGAATCATCGACAAAAAGGGATGTAAAGGGAAGAAATGCATCTGCTGTTTACCAGGTTGTTGTTGTTGTTTTTCCATCCACTTGCCTTTCGTATCCTATCATTTTCAGTTTCATTTGCGTGTGTGACCATATTTCAATGTTTTGTTAAAATAGGCCTAAAAATGTTTACTAAGTCACTTTGCGATCCAATGTTTATTCCTAGCTTTATCTCGTATTTCAAATCGACCTTACTTTTTCTAAATCGAAGCTTTGGCTTGATGACCAATGTTTCACATAAATTAACCTTCATTCCTTTTTGTCAGCGATATAGTTACTTTTGCAAATGCTGCAGATTTATATGACAAAGCAACTCCTTTATTACAGCCAGAGCAGAAGGAACAGGAGGCGAGGGACCCCAGGGTTCTGGATGGGATGGAGTGGGAGTCTGGAATGGAGGGAACGGAATCTGGAATGAGGGGAGGAGGAGGAGCAGGAGGAGGAGGTGGAGGAGCAGGAGGAGGAGGTGGTGGTGGAGGATCAGGAGGAGGAGGAGGAGGGCCGTCTCAAGTCTTAAGCAAACCCAGTGGCGTTAACCAAAGCAAGCCTAAACCATCGGGCAACGATAATGGCAACGAAGGAAGTTCAGGCAATAACCAGAACGAACCAAGCCCGCCAGATAATAACCAGAACGGTTTAGGATCTGGTGGTTCCAATAATGCAAAACCATCTGCAATCGGATCTGGTAATTCAGGTAATTCAAAACCTTCAAATGGCGGTAGCGGAAACTCACAAGGTTCGAAACCTTCAAATGGCGGTAGCGGAAACTCACAAGGTTCGAAACCTTCAAATGGCGGTAGCGGAAACTCACAAGGTTCGAAACCTTCAAATGGCGGTAGCGGCAACTCACAAGGTTCGAAACCTTCAAATGGCGGTAACAGCAGCTCAAACGGCTCAAAACCATCCGTATCAGGCCCAGGAGATGAAGCAACATCTAACGCAACAGGTAATTTACTCTGAGACTTGACAGTTTTAGAGTCGTGTCCTTTTGATCATTGGAATGTCGTCCAGTAAACATGGATATTTACTTTTTTATTATATATTGCTGTACTTTACAATATTGCTTTTTAAGGGGAAATCTTAAGGGTCCCATACACTGAACGATTGTATGTACGACTGTCTGAAATATTGTCGTTATCGACACAAACACACGCTATTCAGGCAGTACGAACGATCTCCACACCGATTTCAGTCTAGGTCTCTAGGCAAAGATTTTGTCTCGGGAAGACATGGCATCATCTCAAAAAGAGACGTGCGCGATAGCATTATATCGGCAGACAAACACATGCATTGAACGACCTGTAGCATGACAGACTTAAGTCGCAAGCCAGCAACCTGGTCGTGACAGATTTCAGCTGAGATCGTTCATAAACGAAACTCCGCCCACTTTTGTATTCAGACAAGCCCACAAACAATGTTTTTACGAACGATAAAGACAGTCGTTCAGACAATCGTTCAGACAATCGTTCATACAATCGTTCAGTGTATGGAGCCCTTTAGACTCCTGTGCCAAATCCTGTGCCAAACACCTTAATTCAGGACATCAATTTTCTTTCCAAGCCCTCCTGAGGTGCAAAGAGAAGGTCGCCGAAGTCGTCCCAGGGTGGCTTCTGCAGCTGAACGAAACTTACGCCGTAATCGAAGACTTCATCAGGCATATCAATAACAGCAACGTCAGTACAATCAGGTATATTAATAACAGCAACGTTAGTACAATCAGGTATATCAATAACAGCAACGTTAGTACAATCAGGTATATCAATAACAGCAACGTTAGTACAACCATCCGAATGAGCAGCAATTATATAACAGTAAATGACAACATAAGCATTGCTAATTATGCCACGACACACACTAAGACCAGCCATGAGTACAGCAGCGCACCCAATGTCAGTTTTAGCAATGCCACTGAAAGTAGTCTTAGCTTTGGTAGCAATAATAACTCAAATGGCAGTAGTGGTACTAATAACACAAACCTTGTTAATAACAACTATAACAACAGTAACGTTGTTAATTTAAGCAATTCTAGCATATCCTATGTTATTAATTCACTAAATAACACCATTGTTATAAGTGGAACTACAAATGGTAGAACTGAAATTAACAAAAGTGCCAGTTCTGTTGATGATTACATTAACAGACAAACAACAAATAATGTAAAAATGCCAACAACTGATAAGAGTACCTCTTCATACAACAGTTATACAGGTGTTCTAAATAATGCTTTATACACAAGTCCTAAGAATAATACCGCAGCAAAAACTTATTCTGCCTCTGATGTCTCTATTAATGTCAACAGCAGCACTCCAAAAATTGATCATACTTACAACATAACAAATTCAAGCTCTGGGTATTTTCCTTTCAGTAGCAAGAGCTCTCCTCAACATAGGGATAATTTAATCCTATCTAATGCAAGTTCACAGACATTTGAGAGTGCTGTAGTCCCCAAACATTCTTCTACTTCTAGCACTTCAAACACAGGCTTTGTAAATTCCACTTTCAGTACTAAGAGCAATTCTAAACACGATTTCAGTTTAAATACTACTAACATAGATTTTACGCAGTATATTGTCAGAAATAATAGCATTACTAACCATTATCCTACTTCTGCCACAGTCAGCAGTAAGAACACTTCTAAACTTGAGTCTAATATTTTCAGCACCAGCGGTAACAATAGCAACATTTCGCTCTCCAGTAATAGTTCCAAAAGGCTTATTGAAAAGCGGCACATCGAGAGCAGACTTGAACATAAAACTGATTCATCCATTAACGGAATGACGAAGATCACAGGATTTCACGAGAGGCAAAATCTAACTCGCTTCAAAAGGATAGATGAGGACCAAACTGCGACAAGGAACACCACAAGAAATAACTGGTTAAAAAAAAATGTGTATCCGATCCCTAAGAAAGCTCAAGGTGTTTCAGCAGATGGTAATAGTATACAATATTCTAGTAAATATAAACTTGACTTCATCTCTTACGATAATAATTCTGGGATAATTACTATTAGAGGTAATGCCAACATCTCCAGGCTAATCATCAACTATAATAATAAACAGAGAGATCAAGTTGTTATCGATTTTAGTACCAAGAACATTACTAAAGCTTCGACTGAGCCACAAGATACTGATCCGGCAACTTATGTGAAACGTATGGCAGAATCTGCTGACCGTGATTTCGTTGTAAAAAGTCATGCTAGCCAGCACATGATACCAGAGCATCATCAGTCTGCAAGGAATAAGGTCTCTCATGAATTAAAGAAAGGAAAATTGTCTAAAGATCGCAAAAAGCAAGGATTTTCAAAAATGGCTGGTAAAAGTAAGAAACTTCTTCAACGGAAAAGAAAAACTAAAGTGGATGCTCGTAAACATAATGAAAAACTCTTGCCAAACACAGGGGAGGTGCAAGGACATAACAAGAAGACAAATTTCGGTTCAAAAAGAAATGGCAAAGTTAACCAGAAGTCTGTTAGTGGCATAGTTTTTGATAAGGAATCAGGAAACCTTATCATTCCTGTAAATAGTAGCATCAGCACCATTATCGTTGACAATGGCGGTCATACGAGTTTGATAATAATTAATCCTGATAGCACAATCACTATTGTAGATGACTACTTAAACAGTGATATACCATCAAGACGGAGCTCATCACAGGCTCTGAGTTCACCATCAACCTTACCAGAAACACAAGGAGCACACCACACCCAGTCATTGTTAGTGTTTTCGAAATCAGAGACAGAAAACTTAGAGACGATCATTTCAAACATTGCAAGACCAACACAGCCAAGTATATTAAGTCCAGTAACTTCAAAGGCTCCAGATTTATCGTATCTTCAGACACCTTTCCTGGTTCCTCCAATTCCAGTATCTAAAGAGACTGCACTTGAAATGACAACAGATCTGCTGCACAAGACTGAGGCAGTGTCCACCTCGAAACTGGCCCCTGCTTCGAAGATAACAACAGAAAAAGTAACAGCAGCAGCCTCACTCACAAAGTCAATAGTTACAGAAATGAGACCCTCATCAACAATACTTGAAGCTATGACACATGCAGTAAACATGCCTGTGCTTACGGCAACGTTGCCTACAATAAAAATACCCAGAACCACGGAACAAGAAATAGATATTGATGTTGAAAAAGCAATAACAACAAAAGAATCTCATGTAAAAGTATCTGCAACAACAGCAATGTCAGAGAAAGCGCGCTCAGGAATAGTAACAGAAAAACTACCTACTATTTCAGTACCTGTGACAACTTTGGCCACAGATACAGTACCTAAAACAATTATGTCTGTAGAAATCTTATCTCCTAAAGCACCTAAAACAACATTACATGAAGCAGTAACAAGTCCAGAAAACAGACATTCAGTCACTTCACACAAATTACCAGAAACTACAGTGACAGTACCTGCAATAGTAACTTCAGCGCTACCACCTGAATCAGTGGTAACTGCAAAGGAAGGGCCTTCAACAGCCCCATATGTAACAATGAAAGCTACTGAGATGGTGCAAATAACAGTCCTGTGGTAATTGCAACTCCATGGAAACTACCTAATCCTGGAGTACCTACCACAGTAATAGATGATGAAAAGGTCTCGGTATCGTCGTTAACTGTAATGACAGAACAACTGCCCATGACGAAGTTTCCTGTAAAATTAACAACAGCAGCTGTTGTAGAGAGCAAAGTGACTACGCCTTCAACTTCTGTTGAATTAGAAAATGTACAGAATATAGGTAAATCAACCGTTCCTCTAGCAATAGCAAATGTAAAGGAAATTTCATCAATAACAGTAGTTACAGAGCAAACATCTAATAAAACCAAGACAGAAGCAAATATGCTTCTAGTTAAAGAGCCCAAAACAGAAACACATGCAACAATATCAGCCACAGATAAAGTACACAAAACAATGGATTCTATACCAATAGCATCTAAAGAAAAAGAAACGAAAACAAAAGCACCAGCTAAGTTGGTGACTACAGAAAAAACATCAAATGCACTATTCATTACAACAAAGGTGCCTGAAGAGAGAGAGACCAAGGAAAAGATACCTGCAACAGGAATAGCGTCAGAGATAGTATCACAGAAGATACTACCTACTTTATTGATACCAACAGAAAAAGAATCAGTAATTATTGGGAAATTACCTGAAATAATGGTAACTTCATCATATTTATCTACAGGGCAGCATTCCAAAACAGAAATAAGTGCAGATCAAGCTACAGAAAAAGGACCCCAAATGACAGGAACCCCTACAGAAGTAGTAGTTACGACGAAAATACTTCAAAAACTATTATCTACAGCAAAGACAGAAGTACCTACAGCAATAGCAGTTACTGAGAAAATACCCAAAGTGAAAACACCTTTAGCAACAGAGGCAGTAGGAAAAGCATCAAGTACAAAATCAGTAACAAGCGGTAAGGCACTAACGCCACAAATGCCTGATGCATTGCTAGGCCCAGAGAATGAACCTACAGCAATTGAAACATCAGGGAATGAACTAGAAAAAGCAGATACTACTAAGAAGGTAGTCAACTCTGCAGCCTATTCAGCAATAAAAACAACAGCCTTTGCAGAAGTGGCACCTATAAAGAAAGAACCTACAGTGTTAATAGGTCCAGAGAAAATACAAAAATCAACAATGATTGCAGCAGAGGTAGCTCCAGATAAAGTAATCATCCCTACAGAAATAAACACAATTAAAAAGCCAGCAACATCTTTAGCTGAGAAGACATCTATAAACAGAGTCCCTGACGTGGCTGGAGATGAAATAACTAAAATACCAGAAACTCAAGCAATTTTAGATGAAGAAAAGGTGCACAAAACTACACTAAACTTTATCCATCCGGAGGAAAGTAAAATACCTTTTGAATTATTACCTCCTGCAATTGTAACTACTGAAAAGGTTCCTAAAACCACAGAGCAAGCAAAAGTAATAATTAAAGATGAATCATCATTAACAGCAAGGTATCCTAACAATGTATCAGCAGATGATATATTGCCTACTTTAATAGTAGGTGCGGAAACTGTTCCTAGGACAACAGTATCCACAGTATCCATAGCCAAAGCTAAAATTCCCAATGCGCCAGAGACAACTATGATGAAAGGGACAGAACAGGCACCTAGAATAACACCTACACCACCAACGACTGTACAGAAATTGCCTAACAAAATTGTAACTACCCTTACAGAAATAACAAGTAGACATTACCAGTAATGAATATGCTTTCATTGAGCAATAGTACAATTATCAGTATTGATGACGTTATAAATGCTAATATAAGTACTACCAAACAAGGAAATGTCAATATCACAGAAAACAGTAAAGTGCTCAATATAATGCCCCTTCAAGTAAGTGTTCAGATGACTGTCCCTAAAATACGTGCGAACAATACAAGTAGAAATTCTAGTACTGGAAAAGTGACAATTGGTCCTCTTAAATCCAGCACAAAAGCCATCAGTACTACGAGCGACAATAAAGACTCCCCAGTTCCAGTGAAACAACTTGAATCTTTGGTATCCAAAGGCTTAGTCTTGACTGAGGCAGTGAAATCTCTCGCCAATAATAAACTTCCAGTCTCACAGTGCCCAACGAGCCAAATCACAGCGCTCATTCGAGACCTAACAAACAACCAGAACAGTCTTAAGACCTTGGATAAACTATCGTTAGGTCAAACGAAACTAAGCAAAATCAAAAAAAGCATTCTGGATACTCTGGAGAAACTTCGTTCATATTGCATTCAGTTCACTGGCAATAATTTTTGCTCAAATAACGAGAAAAGCACTTCTTTCACCGCAGTTCCTGTTTTAAATAACACGACTTTTGTGACCAATCACACAACCATTCCAAGAAATTATTCAAGCATCAATGCAGTGACATCTAATAAAATATCTACAAGTAGTCTTTTGAATAACAGTGCAGTTAATAATACTGATAACAATATTAACAACAGTTCAGGTAAGGGAAGCATTAACAGCACAATTGGTAGTGGTAACATCACTGATAATAGTGTTGTTAATAACACCTCTGGTAACAATGCCATTAATAACACAGCAAACTCGAATATGAACAGTTCAGCTGCAGGAAGCATTAACAGCACAATGGGCAATAGTAACACCACTGGTAACAGTGCTATTAATAACACAGCAAACGTTATTTTTAACAGCACAATGGGCAGTGGTAACACCACTGGTAACAGTGCTATTAATAATACAGCAAACGTTATTTTTAACAACACAATGGGCAGTGGTAACACCTCTGGTAACAGTGCTATTAATAACACAGCAAACGGTATTTTTAACAACACAATGGGCAGTGGTAACACCACTGGTAACAGTGCTATTAATAGCACAGCAAACGTTATTTTTAACAACACAATGGGCATTGGTAATACCACTGGTAACAGTGCTATTAATAACACAGCAAACGTTATTTTTAACAACACAATGGCCATTGGTAATACCACTACTAACAGTGCGATTAATAACACAGCAAACGTTATTAGGAACAGTTCAGCCGCAGGGAGCATTAACAACACAATGAGCAGTGGTAATACCACTGGTAACAGTACTATTAATAACACAGCAAACGTTATTGGGAACAGTTCAGCTGCAGGGAACATTGGCAAAACAATGGGCAATGGTAACACCACTGGTAACAGTGTTATTAATAACACAGCAAACGTTATTTTTAACAGCACAATGGGCATTGGTAATACCACTAGTAACAGTGCTATTAATAACACAGCAAACGTTATTGGGAACAGTTCAGCTGCAGGGAGCATTAACAGCACAACTGGCAGTGGTAATATCACTGGTAATAATTAAACTATTGTTAACAGGTTAACAGTACAAATAGTGTAACCGATAGCACCGATAATATTGTGAATAATGATAAATAAAAGAATATTATTAGCAAATCAGCTGAAAGAGTTATTACCAGCTCTAATGATGGAGGTAACTCTAACGACGATAGAATGTCCTACAATATTATCAGTAGCAGCAGCAACAACGTTTAAAAATACTACTTAGGCTGATCAACCCAGACCAGCAAAATCACGATTTTCAGTCTGGAGAAAGCGTTACTGTCATAGGCTAGTCAAAATCTGTTGATTTATACTATTTCCGTTCTCATTAAAAACTGTCTGTGATTAGACTCTCATGGTAATAGTGTTCATGCTTATTGTAAAAGCACCTGACCTCTGGTAGGATCTAGAAGAGACACGTGTTCATGTTTATTGTGAGAGCACCTGAATTAGAGACCTCTGGCAGGATCAAAAAGGGACATGGTCTATTCCATGGTCTGTATAAAAGTTGCAGTCAGTAGATATTTGCACCAGCTCTAGGGAGAGGTGGACTTGTATTATCTCTCTCTCTCTCTCTCTCTCTCTCTCTCTCTCTCTCTCTCTCTCTCTCTCTCTCTCTCTCTCTCTCTCTCTCTCTCTCTCTCTCTGCCATGCTTCTTTTTTGCTTTTGCCTCTGAAACGCGATTTTAATGCAGTCTGGTTTGAGTCGCTGGTGACAAGTGTTAAACACTGGGCAGTATTTTGTGTATGATAATCACTGTGGCCAGTTGTACAGCAAACGACGATAAACTTAATAAATAATTATAAACAATAATAGTTATTGTTTTATTACAAACCGTCAAATCTGCTAACTTGCGGAAAGGACTAAAAGCAAGAATGCACGTTTGTCTACAGATCTAAATCCCAAATCGATATCCAGTACATGTTAAATAATTAATTATAATCCTTATCTCATGTTTCCTGACTGTTAGCTATCTGTAAAACGCATCCTGACTAATTCGTTGTATATCCATTGCTTCTCTATTCAAGTACGTAGTAATATGTTACTTGCAACGCAAGAATCTGAGTAAGTTTGTGTTTCGCACTTTTGAAATAATACTAAGAAGGTCAGTACTAAAATAAGGCAATACGTAAATGAAGTTTGTTCTTAATATTTTCACCTGTTTTAATTTCGTAAATAGAATTTCATTCACTTTAATCTAGAGAATTTCATTTAGACCTGGCATCCATGCAAATGACAGTTGGCAAATATCTCACCCGTAAGGGAAGATATTACTACGATGAAACTGTTACGTTTTATCAACAGCACTTAATTTAAAACTTGCTAGCCTATATTTAGCTATTCCGCGAATCCCTTAAGAGTTCGTACTCATTGTAAATAATAATAATCTGCTTACGAATTACCAACTAGATCTATTGGTTAGTAGCCAATATAAACAGAGAGATAGTTAAAATATCATCATGGGTGAGTTCAAGGACAATATTCAACATTTGTAACGGCTTCCTATCGCCTCTATAAGTGCAAACCAAACGCCGATGAACACTGAGAGGAGGCCCCGAGAGAGGGACCTCGATGCTAAGTACTAACTAATCCGGCCATTTACTTCCTGTCTAGGAGAGAAATATCGGCCAGTATCAAGGAAGCTCTCGTGAAGTGCAGTTTTGCCATGGTCGTCTGGATTACATTGTCCGCTTTGTTAGGATTCATTCCGCTCGTATTTTGTAATCCTGGTACGTAATAACTCGGGTTTATTGATTTTAAGAACTTGGACACTCGCCAGTCAAAAAAATACAAGGCGTGATCCAACCTACAGATCACTCGAGGCGCGTGCTAAAATCTATGGTCAAATAGCCCTTTCTTACACCGACGAAAATTAAAATAAATACGGTATATTTTATTAGACATAATTGTTCTGTAGTGTTTAACATGCACATTATTTATTTTCTGCATTTTCATTCTAATCCATAAATCATAAATATCCTATCCTAAAATTCCTGAATCTTTAAAAACTCAACGCGAAACACCTTCTTCAGACATTTTTAAGCTTTTCCACAGGACTTTCCTAGCTTCCCAACAAGAACAACAGCAAACTAGTTTGTGGGCTTACTCCCAAATTAAACAAAAAAAAGTAAGGAATAAGTATAAATATAGTACTACCTTCATAGCAAGTAAAATTATGAGTAAGGCCCGTGCAGATATATAAAGTATGTATTACATGACAACAACACTCCAAGTTTCTTTCCCCCTTCAAGATGAATATGTGATTCAAGTTTCACTCTAAAAGAGAAGGGAGGTCGATTTTTTTTTTTTTTTTGTCATGAAAACCACTAGTGGATCCTAGGGGGGTTGTTGGGCCACCTAGGCACATGCTCCACCCTAATGTAATTAATGACAAAATACTAATATTGAAGATTTAGAAAATCATAGCATAATTGAGATATAAAATGGGGAAAAATATATTACAAAGATAATAAAAAAAAATTTGAGAAGAAATCTATAATAATATAATAATAATAATAATAATAATAATAATAATAATATAATAATAATAATAATAATATTCTTAATTACGATGATAATAATAATGGATTCGGCATTTTCCTTTGATAGAACAGGCATTTGCTGTCCATTTCATAATTTCTACTTAAATAATATATATATATATATATATATATATATATATATATATATATATATATATATATATATATATATATGTGTGTGTGTGTGTGTGTGTGTGTAAATGAATCACGAATATATGGAACGTGATGAATATATAAATAAAGACAAAATCCAATCACATTCTGCTAGGCCTTTCGATGTCTTGTCCTTTACTTAGATCCGCTACAGTGGTGAAAACAGCAAGTCGGATATAATTATCCGTCGAGAAATTTACAAGCGGGCAATACGGTTAACGTATAGGACCTGTTTGGAAAATTCTGAGACGTCTTTATCAGCTGATCTTGACGTCATCGGTAGATTTCTAGAAAGTCGAACAGAAGTGAATCTAAACAGATGCCACAATTCATTCGCGAAGCAGTGTTTCGTCTCCTCGTTTTGATGGTATGATGGTTGGTTATGATTTATAACTTAGCATGGCTTTATTGTGTTGGTTTTAGTGTAACTTGTTATTGCGAATGTCTAATTCCCTCTTTGAATTGTTACAAAATTATTGCTGAGTAGATCCAAGATGGCTTTAATGTGTCAGCATTTTACGGATAGTGGTACAGCCTTATGCCAATTTTAGAATCTTTATCCAATTGTTTTAAATGTATTCTAAATACAACGAATTATGATTTAATAACAGATTAAAATACTAATATTTACATTAAGCTTCCTTCTTTTTCTAAAGCGGAAATAAAGAAAAACCGGAAGAGAGAGAGAGAGAGAGAGAGAGAGAGAGACTTCGTAACCTTTGATAGGAGAGAATCGTAAATAATTCATAAACATTTGATAACACACCGGGGAGATAAAAGTTCATCGAGTGTGTAGGCTACGTTGGAATAAAACTAAGGTCTCCCATCTCATGATTATGATATTGTGACGTCAAATAAAGGCAAAAAGGTTATTGGACCTAACATAGTTACTGACATTTCGTCAAATCATTAATAAGAGTCTATAACTATCATCACCATGTGATTAAGACGTCCCAGCGGCATCACAGAGAATGAATGAAGGAATGATTTAGAGGTTATTTGGCATCGTGACATCACAGAGAGAGAGAGAGAGAGAGAGAGAGAGAGAGAGAGAGAGAGAGAGAGAGAGTTAGTAAAAGTCCCCCATACTGCAACCCTACGCACGAGAAAACAACGAGATGTGGAATACAACGGAATGGCGTATAAAATTTAGGACAAAGGCCAAGCGCTGGGACCTGCGAGGTCATTCAGCGCTGAAACGAAAATTGAGAGTAAAAAGCCTTTTGAAGGTGTAACAGGAGGAAAACCTCAAAGCAGTTGCACAATGAAACAATTGTTAGGAGAGATTGGAAAGCAAGATGGAAGGAAATTATGAACGGCGGTATAGTAAAAAGGGGTTGCTGCTAGGGGCCGGAGGGATGCTACAAAGAACCTACAGCGCACCACGTGACGTAACACTGACAACCCTAGTCCTCTACATGGCAATGAGATGTGGCGGAATTTTAGCATTTTGACTATTCTAAATATCTCCTGCTTTGCAGCTTTTCGTGTGAAATAAGAGAACCGTAAGCTATAGAGGGTTGTACTACCCAAAACTGGAAAGACAATTATTTGGTGCATTATAGACTACACTGGATATTTAATGCAATAGCTCTGATGTATGTATGGTTCGTCCACCTGGACACTGACCAGAGCAGAGAGAAGGTTGGATGCTTTTGAGATGAAGCTGCTGAGAAAGATACTTGGCATTAAATGGGACGATTGTGTTAGGAATGAAGACATCAGGATGAGATTGAGACAAATGCCAGTCAGTATCAGGCTGAAGAGGCGAAGGCTGAAATGGTTTGGACATGTTAAGAGGATGGATGGGAATAGAGACCCCAGGAGAGCACTTGAGAGCAGTACAAATAGGAAGAAGACCACTGGGAAGGCCAAGAACGAGGTGGATAAACATAACGGTCAGAGATCTTGAATAGATGAAATTCCAAAGAACCTAGAGGAAGCGAGGGAAATGGCTCAGGATAGAGACAGATGGAGAAGAACTGTATCAGCCTTATGCCACTAGCCAGTGGCGGGAAGATAAAGTAAAGTAAAGTCAAGTAGACTACACTGGAACATTTTATGATGTGATTATCACGACTTCCATTTCTCGAGTATCTACACATTTTCAAGACATAACCTACTCAGCGTAATTGTCATCAGGAGGAAATTTAAATCACAATTTAAATCAAAATCACCCATTTAAATCATAATCGTTAATGTGTTCTTGTTAAGTTCCCAAACATTATGCAAATTAAAATTGAACAAGCAATAAATTGACTGGTATATTAGGTGTTAACGGAACTCAAAACGCGATCAGAAAAAGCAGAAGAATCACAGGAAAATAAATATGCTTGAATATTTCTTACAATACATTTTCAATATTAACCCTTTAAACCCTGATTCATATAAATAGAAGACTTTTCATTTATTGGGCCCAAAGAGATGCCAGATTCCTTTGCATCTGGGAGCTTTCGTGTCATTGTTTTACTTACACTGTGTATCAGAAAATTTCTTCGCGACTTACTCACCCTGCATTTTTGTTCACGGAACTCACTTAAATCATTATCTTTTTTCTCTTATTCCCTTCCGTCTTCTTTTCAGTTTTCCAGAACGGGACGCGTCCAGTAGACGTCATCGCGGGAAACTATCAGTCATGGTGAGTTGCCAGAGGTCGCTGGATTCGCGACGCAAAACGCTGAAATCAAAAAGATATCTTTAAGAGTCTAGGTCTACAGAAATTCTTAACCAAAACTATAAGGGACAATAGAATTAAAAACAATATCTATTGAGTTCCAATGACAATGATTGAAACATTGACTGGTTTGATCAGATAATTCTTTAAAATACTATAAACTGGTGTCAAACGTCATTTGAAATATTTCTTATTCTATGAAATTCCTATTCCTGATAATCATTGCATCTGATGCAACAATTCTATAATAATGTCGTGACTAATAATGGCGTCCGTTTATTATTTTCTGTATGCATTATCTTCTCTCTCTCTCTCTCTCTCATAGACACTACGAAAGTACATTTAAACAGATCTGAGACAAACCAAGGGGTCCTTTATTCTAAATTTCTCAAACATGAAAGCCAATATAAAATACAAAGTTAATTGCACTATTAATTTGGTCTCTGTAAAACTATCATTTTAACATTAAGGAAATTAAGTGGCTTCTCTGAAAGATTCATCCTCAAACCAAGTGTCTCCAGAAGAACTGACGTGGCCAGGGATATATAACTAAGATTCCCTTCCAGGAAGTCTTCGGCAACCGAAGTGGGCGTGGTCATTGTCGGAGGGGGCGTGGCCGGACTGACAGCGGCTAAGGTTCTCTTGGAAAACGGCGTCACTGACATCTTGCTTCTGGAGGCCGACTCACGAGTTGGAGGTCGAATCCGGACGCATTGGGAAGGTATGATTGATTGTCTTATGCTTTCAGTTATTCCTTTCTTATATATATATATATATATATATATATATATATATATATATATATATATATATATATATATATATATACATATATATATATATATATATATATATATATATATATATATTATATATATACATATATATATATATATATATATATATATATATATATATATATATATATATATATATATATATATATATATATATAATAATACTTCTAGGGCACAATTTTTCACGGATACAACATTCATTGAATAGAATGGCTTTTTCACTGTTTACCAGCTTTTGAAATTGATTCATATTTTCTAATTATTTTCTTCACTTCATTGTTCAGGTTACTAATGGACACATAATGGGGTTCTTCCATTTACTCCAGTATTTTACAAAAACGCGACAGCTGTTTCGTCAACCTATACGTATTGACATTATCAAGCGTACTGATACAAATATGAGCCTACATGCATTTTTTGACGTCCATGAGGACGGAAAGGTAGTACAATTGCCAGATACCTAGTTTTAAATATTTACAAAAGACTATAGTGAAACATAAAATAAGACATATAAATAAATATGTTAACACAGAAATTATATCAAAAGTTGAAAGTAAGTTATCATATACACATTTTACATAAATATATATTAATTACATATATGTTTAATTAACTAAATGTCAGTGTGCGCTCCTGTCCGCGTGTGGTATGGTCTGTTCCACGCGGTTGAAGGGCTGCCTCCTACACGAGGGCAAAGATCGGTCTGCCTCGCGTTGGATGTTAAGGTTGGGCGTTGCATGGCGATGCTGACGGCTTCTGATATCAATAACGATTGTAGTTGCCTTCCTTGTGTATTATTTTGGTGTTTGTGAGAAGTTCTTGTAAGGATGGTTTTTTTATTGTGGGTATCCACAGTGCTGGTGAATACGCCTTGGTTTCTGTGGACCTGCATGCGACGTTTGAGTGTAGTGGTTGTGTCCGATATAGCATTTTTGGGGGACTGACATTGCTCTTCAGCACAGACAAACTTGTATACTATATCAGATTCAACCTCTTTCTCCGTCGATGGAGCCGTACTATTTTTCATTACCAGTGAGGCCGTAAGGTTTGGCTTGCAGTAAATTCTTGCTGTTATTTTGTTATATGGTGCTAGGGGGGTGGTTCCTCTTCGCAGTATACCAAGGAGGGCTTTCCTTTCGTCTTCGTGGTGTTTGTTGTATGATATCTGATGGTATATCACTATTTCTTTGTCTTTGTCTTGTGTGTTGTCTCTCGGGTCGGGTTATGGACAGACCTCTAATCTCTTTTAGACAACTTGCTGGATCATGTCATCTGGGTAGCCGTTATTTGTGAGTAGCTGTTGACTCTGTTGATTTCTTCGTTCGTGTCGCTTTCCACGTCGAACAGTGTGTTAAGGCACGTTTTATGTATGCATTTATCACAGACCGTTTATATGCATCAGGGCATTCTCCTCTAGCATTTAAGCATCTCCCAGCATCTGTCTTTTTAGTGTATACGGTGGTATTGTATTTGTTGTTTTTCTGGGTCACAAGTACGTCCAAGAAGGGGAGCATTTTCTCATCACATTTTTTCTAACCGTAAAATTTAATGTAGAATTTTGCTCGGAGTTTATTCACTAATTCCATCTATGTCATTTTCGCCCTTTGTTTGCGATAAAGATATCATCAATATATCTGCCATAGATTCTGGGTTTTGGGTGTTCTTCAAAAGTGACCTCTTCTGTGTGTGCCATGTATGCGTTTGCAAAAAGAACCCCAAGGGGAGAACCCATTGCTACGCCGTCCTTTTGCCGATATATTTCGCCCCTATGTGAGAGGAATGGGGCTTCCTTTGTACATGCGGCTCACAAATAACGGCTACCCAGATGACATGATCCAGCAAGTTGTCAAAAAGAGATTAGAGGCTTTCCATAACCCGACCCCGAGGGACAACAACACAAGACCAAAAGACAAAGAAATAGTGATATACCATCAGATATCATAAAAACAAACACCACGAAGACGAAAGGAAAGCCCTCCTTGGTATACTGCGAAGAGGAACCACCCCCCTCCCCCTAGCACCATATAACAAAATAACAGCAAGAATTTACTGCAAGCCAAACCATACGGCCTCACTGGTAGTGAAAATAGTACGGCTCCATCGACGGAGAAAGAGGTTGAATCTGATATATATACAAGTTTTTTGTCTGTGCTGACGAGCAATGTCAGTCCCCCAAAAATGCTATATCGGACACACAACCACTACACTCAAACGTTGCATGCAGGCCTACAGAAACCAAGGCGCTATTCACCAGCACTTTGTGGATACCCACAAAAAAAAAACCATCCTTACAAGAACTTCTCACAAACACCAAAATAATACACAAGGAAGGCAACTACAATCGTTTATTGATATCAGAAGCCGTCAGCATCGCCATGCAACGCCCCAACCTTAACATCCAACGCGAGGCAGACCGATCTTTGCCCTCGTGTAGGAGGCAGCCCTTCAACCGCGTGGAACAAGACGAACACCGACCACACCACACGCGACAGGAGCGCACACTGACATTTAGTTAATATTAAACATATATGTAATTAATATATTTATGTAAAATGTGTATATGATAACTTACTTTCAACTTTTGATATAATTTCTGTTGTTAACATATTTATTTATTTGTCTTATTTTATGTTTCACTATAATCTTTTGTAAATATTTAAAACTAGGTATCTAGCAATTGTACTACCTTTCCGTCCTCATGACGTCACAAAATGCATGTAGGCTCATATTTGTATCAGTACGCTTGATAACGTCAATACGTATAGGTTGACGAAACAGCTGTCGTGTTTTTGTAAAAATACTGGAGTAAATGGAAGACCCCCATTATGTGTCCATTAGTAACCTGAACAATGAAGTGAAGAAAATAATTAGAAAAATATGAATCAATTTCAAAAAAGCTGGTAAACAGTGAAAAAGCCATTCTATTCAATGAATGTTGTATCCGTGAAAAATTGTGCCCTAGAAGTATTGAATATAATGGCCGGGCACGGTCGAGTTGGAACGAGGTGGAAAAATGCCTCCGACGACGAATGGAAGAATCAGCAGATCACCAAAGTGCAAGAAGAAAGAGCAACAAAGTGGAGTGAATTCTGTAATACTACTACCACAGAGACCCAATGTGCTGTGCAACAAGTGGAAAGAGAAATAGAAAAGCATTCGAAATAGTCAGTGCAAGGCATAGCAAAAAGGCTTCTGATATTAAACGGTGGACCAGTGAGAAACGAGAGAAAAAAAAGCCGGGTATATTAACCTATCAGGAATAGAGTTGAATGAACACCAAAAGCAGTTACTAAATCTAGGCTTAAACTGCCATTACATACGAAAACCACACCCTGAATCCAAGAGAATTAATACAGAAGTATTAATCGATAAACTACTGCGACTGAAAGAAGAACGCAAAATCGAACTTAAACAAGAGTGCATCGCTGAATTACTGGGTGAGGCCAATAGAACACGTGGTAACTACTTTAGTCGCATAGTCAGTCCACAGCTAAAGAATGCGGCAAAAGAATTGAGAGAAAACGAAACCATAATAATACGTAAAGGAGATAAAACCGCAGTGTACGTCATAATGAATAGAGATAAATACGACACCAAAATGGATAATATACTAAGTGATAAGAATAAGTTTTCAGCACTTAAAAAAGACCCAACAAATGACCTCAAAAAGGAGATGATGAGACTACAGAAAAAGCGAAACAAAAGAACAGAGAACAGTAAGCTTCCAAAATCATCGGAGGACTTTGCACCCGGATACTGCTATGGCACAGTCAAGATCCACAAACAGGGAAACCCATTACGGCCCATTATATCCCAAATGACATCCCCCATGTATAAAGTGGCTAAGAAATTGAACGAAATTATAACGCCGTACATTCCTTCAACGTTTTCGCTAAAATCATCGACGGAATTCATCGATCTACTGCAAGACACCACACCCGACGAGGACATAGCATCTCTGGCCGTCGAAAGTTTATTTACTAACGTACCAGTGGATGAAACAATACAAATCATCATGAACAAGATATACCGCTCTGAAAAACCACCATTACCGATACCCGAAAAGATCTTAAAAGAGATGCGGAAGCATGTACGAAGGAAGCCCAATTCCTCTCACATATCGGGCAATATATCGGCAAAAGGACGGCGTAGCAATGGTTCACCCCTGGGGTTCTTTTTGCAAACGCATACATGGCACACACAGAAGAGGTCACTTTTGAAGAACACCCAAACCCAGAATCTATAGCAGATATATTGATGATATCTTTATCGCAACAAAGGGCGAAAATGACATAGATGAATTAGTGAATAAACTCCGAGCAAATTCTACATTAAATTTTACGGTAGAAAAAAGTGATGAGAAAATGCTCCCCCTTCTTGGACGTACTTGTGACCCAGAAAAACAACAAATACAATACCACCGTATACACTAAAAAGACAGATGCTGGGAGATGCTTAAATGCTAGAGGAGAATGCCCTGATGCATATAAACGTCTGTGGTAAATGCATACATAAACTGTGCCTTAACACACTGTTCGACGTGGAAAGAGGACGAACGAAGAAATCAACAGAGTTCAACAGCTTCGCTCCAAATCAAACGGGCTACCCAGATGAACATGAATCCAGCAATTGTTGTCAAAAAGAGTTATTAAGGGCTTTCCATAACCCGACCCCGAGGGACAACACACAAGACAAAGACAAGAAATAGTGATATACCATCAGATATCATACAACAAACACCACGGAGACGAAAGGAAAGCCCTCCTTGGTATCTGCGAAGAGGAACCACCCCCCTAGCACCATTAATAACAAAATAACAGCAAAGAATTTACTGCAAGCCAAACCTTACGGCCTCACTGGTAATGAAAAATAGTACGGCTCCATCGACGGAGAAAGAGGTTGAATCTGATATATACAAGTTTGTCTGTGCTGACGAGCAATGTCAGTCCCCCCAAAAATGCTATATCGGACACACAACCACTACACTCAAACGTCGCATGCAGGCCCACAGAAACCAAGGCGCTATTCACCAGCACTTTGTGGATACCCACATAAAAAACCAATCCTTACAAGAACTTCTCACAAACACCAAAATAATACACAAGGAAGGCAACTACAATCGTTTATTGATATCGAAGCCGTCGCATCGCCATGCAACGCCCCAACCTTAACATCCACCCGAGGCGACCGATCTTTGCCCTCGTGTAGGAGGCAGCCTTTCAACCGCATAGAACAAGACCTACCACCACACGCGGACAGGAGCGCACACTGACATTTAGTTAATTAAACATATATGTAATTAATATATATTTATGTAAAATGTGTACATGATAACTTACTTTCAACTTTTGATATAATTTCTGTTGTTAACATATTTATTTATTTGTCTTATTCTATGTTTCACTATAGTCTTTTGTAAATATTTAAAACTAGGTAACTGGCAATTGTACTACCTTTCCGTCCTCATGACGTCAAAAAATGCATGTAGGCTCATATTTGTATCTTACGGGCTGCTCTGTAAGCAAGAGCCCGTGCTGACACAAGGTCAGCTAAATCAAAAACAACAACAACATATTTGTATCAGTACGCTTGATAACGTCAATACGTATAGGTTGACGAAACAGCTGTCACGTTTTTGTAAAAATACTGGAGTAAATGGAAGAACCCCATTATGTGTCTATTAGTAACCTGAACAATGAAGTGAAGAAAATAATTAGAAAATATGAATCAATTTAAAAAAAGCTGGTAAACAGTGAAAAAGCCATTCTATTCAATGAATATATATATATATATATATATATATATATATATATATATCATATATATATATATATATACTATATATATCCTTCTCGCGTACATTTCATAATGTGTTCTTGACATTTTAGTTTATTATACTTTTGCTTAACCGAATGGATATTAATGACACAAACTATAATCATTGCACAAAGAAATAACCCTTAAATAGGTTTTTATTTTACTGCCTTTTCCTTTCGTACCATAACCGTTCTGAATGTTGGCAACGTTATTCAGTGGATAATGGCGTCTTCTTTCCTTCTCCCAGGTGATCCATTAACAGAAGACGGACCCGAATGGATCGAAGGGGGCCCGTTGAATCCTCTTTATCAACTGGCGCTAGAAATGGGGGAGTTAACACCTGATCTCCCGGAGCCTAAATGGGGTGAATATTATATAATACAGATAAACAGATAGATAGATGTTTCTTTGCTTCTGGTAGCGTTCACGAAATCCTCTGTAAATATACACCAACCAAAAACGCGATCGGTTGTTATTCATAGCTCTGTGGTTGGGAGCGTTCTCTTCGAGATAGAACTTGCCTTCCAAAAAAATGTTTTTAACAAAGTTCTTATCCTTCAAAGATAGTTTTCCAATTTTCCAAGACAGACTGTTCTTATCTATCCCAGACACCAGGGTCGTGAGCACCGAAGGGCACGCTGAGGATGGGAGCCTTTACGATGTTCTGAAGGGCCTCCTGGCCGAACTTGAAAGCGAAGGCTTCCTTTTGCAACATGAAAACCGGAGCGTCGGAGACATCCTAACTGAGAGGTGAAAGTATAAGTATTCTGTCCTTGTTGTTTATTTTTACTTGTCATTAATCTGTTTCTTCCGCGCCATACCATTGCTTGTGTGGCTACAGTCTTTTAGTATGTAAACAGGTCACAGATTTCATTAGTGGGATCCATTAATCTATTAAAATTGGACTTGATATTACGGGCAGTTTATACAGGCGATAAAATCAAATTCATATACTCAGGTGATACGACGAGGTTCAATCTTAATATATCAATATACTTCATGTAAATGAAGCTGATTATTAATTCCACATAAATAAAACATGATGATTAACATCAGGAAAATATTTCGGGTTAATAAAGCTAACTATTAATTGCGCGTTAATATTTCAGGTCTATCCCGGGTTTTTCTGGCGTCCTGGAATCTTACTTTTCCTTTCTGGCATCCTTATTCATTTAAATAGTCTAAATCCTCTGGACGATTCCATCTTATAAAAGGACACGAAATAAATTTACATTGACTCCTGGTTCACCCATACCAATGAAAACAATCTGAGCTGCATTGTGGACTGGATTGGACCTACGAGGTCATTCAGCGTTGAAAAGGAAACAGAAAGTAAGAGGGTCTGAAAGGTGTACAGAGAGGAAAATCTCGCAGTTGCAGTGAAACAATTGTTAGAGAGGGTGGAAAGTCAGATGGAAGAAAGAGAATATGAACGGAGGTACAGAAAAGGGAATGAAAAAAGTTGCACCTAGGGGCCGAAGGGACGCTGCAAAGAACCTTAAGCAATACCTACCTGTTCATCGCGTAACGTGCACTGACAGCACTATCCGTAGTTACCTTCTGCTTTTGAATTACTACGTAGATTTTGGAATATTAGTGATTGCTTATTTTTAAAAGAATAAAACGTGAAATTTTAATTGAACATTGAATAACTCACACAACAGCATTACCAATGTTATGCTTAATTGGCATCGAGTCATAAGCCGAGTCCACAAAAATCCTTTCGTTAAAATAAATAGGCCTATTAATATAATCAGCAAAAGTTTCAGTCTTTCTAGTAGGCCTATGACCTCCATATATCAGTAAGAACGTTATCCGCAGAAAAGTTTTAAAGTTGCAGTATTTGAACCAAAATTCGGTCTCTTCAGTCGATCACAGTGTGTCAATTTCTCTCCTTGGTTAGGTTCCGAGAAAGGCACGAAGGTTGGGACAGTGACGAAGGGAAGGCATGGCTCCACACTCTGGAAAAGGTAATTAACACCAAATACCGTAAGAGAACTTTATGTTGCCTTAGGCTTAGCATGCTCTGTCATGATGTTTTTGTTGGGACGTCATATGCCCGTGCCTAATTTACATCTTTATACTCAGGCATATTGTTTACCTTTGTATGTGCGCTCCGGTGTATTATAGCTGACCGTTGTCGTTTAATTTCATCCGCGTTATACCCTGCTTCTTACCAGTATTTTTTCAACGTGTAGACCTTCCATGTTTACTGTGTGCATAACAACAACTATAATAATAATAATAATAATAATAATAATAATAATAATAATAATAATAATAATAATGGTCAAATATACGTCGACTTTTCAAGTCTGACAAAATCTTTCCGATACCACGGATCTACTTATATGGCTGATTCCTGGTTCCTAAGCGCTCATCCCCCACAAACACAGTTGCGGGCAAACTACACTATTTATGTGAGGCGCAAATCTTTATTCCCTTGTTTACTTTACTCATTTTTTAGTTTAACTTTACTTTATGCTACTTCAAAATGTTTATTTTAATTCATGTCTATTATCCGTTTCTGCGACAATGGCAACCCCGAAAAATTCAAGATGTTTCTTAATTAGATATAACACAAAGTATAAACCTTTACCCAGATTTGTCAACAAATAGTGCAACCAATGTCAACCATTTACAGCACCTCCAACAGGCTGCCACAAATATATCCTGCTAAACCACATTTTTGGTGAACACATTCAGCATATCAACACAGAGATTAGTATAAAATAATAAAATGGTGAAACAAATCCTGTATTTCTCAACATAGAGGTGTTTATAAGTATGAAAGAAGTTATCCTTTTGGGTTTAAAGGTGAATAACTCTCTAGTTACTTCATTGCCCGTTTAGCAGTCGAATTTCCGTCAAAATCCAGCTTTGGTCACAGGTCAGGGTGTCTCTATGTAAATAGTTTAGAAACCATCCAGTACGTAGCAGTACTATCAAGGACCTCTGTGTTGTAATCTAGCAACATTCTAACTCTAATACGTTATTGTTTTGTGGACTTGAAAATATTTACGTGTTTTAATGTTTTCGTTCGCAAATGGGTACTTTTAGAGATGATGGACCCTACCCTTAAATTTTACAAGTAGAGGGGTCACAGTGTGAGATGGGAGTATTTGGGTGGAGGAAAACACGAAACGAGCAAAATGCGAGGACCCTAATCCCACTGATAGCTCTCATTCATATTATGTTTTCGAACTAATATAATGAACTAAGGCAAGGAATTGGTATCCTAGGTTAGGTTAGGTAAGGTTCAGTTGGTTAAGTCACTTACAAACACAAAGAACGTATGTAAAGTTCAAAGCACATATGATAACATAAGAAAAATATATTTTCAAGTTCAAAGGGCGACTAAGGTTTTAATTAAAATTTTATGCAAGATTTTATTGAAGGTGTTGATTTTAACTTGAATGTGCTTGGCAGTAAGTCCGAAGAGTTTTTTGCTGGCCATACCGGGGCAGTATAGGTCCTACTTGTGTGTAGCTTAATATATATGTAACTATACGGCGTTTGCTATACAAGGCACGTTAGCAGACAGAAAGCTATTATGGTGAGCGTCTCGCTATAAGTGGTGTGAACTTTTTATGTAGTTTTGGTAAAGGTACATACTACTGACAAACAACATTTAAGTATAAGTAGTATTGACCCACTGGTAGCCTACCGTGTGATTGAGGGTCGACCTACATGGTACTATAAATATCGCCGAGAATTTTGAGCTAGAAATCTTGCGGTCGACTTGATCATTGATTCCTCAGCATTCAATGTAGATGACCCATATTTTCCTTCATTAGTGCTGGCGTGTAATACTCCTATTTTCCCTTGCCGTTTACAATCAATTATATGTCACCTCATCCTGCTGCTGTGTATCAACAAAAATACTTATACTTAATTGTATTCCGCGGAATGTATCAAATCCTTTACGCATGCGCATCACTTACCAATATTATCTTCCCTTTTTTCAGATTACAAACGTCAAAATTGGCACTGGAAACTGGACTTACCCTGCAGTGGGAGACATGCTCAGTTACGTATCCTTGGGAGAGTCCCACCACTGGAAAAATGGATTCGACGCTCTCATCACTCATTTAACGGTAAGAGTATTGAAGCTCGGTATATTATAACAGATCGCGACCGGAAACTCGGAAAATCACCCTGGCAATGCTTATTTTACGCTGGGATATGTGATGCTTTCGTTATTAATGTCACATCAATTTCTTGAAGCATACATCATGTTCATTACAGTAACTTACTTTCTAAAGCATCGTATTTCACCAAGCCATTTTCATGTGTGGAAACAGCGAGAGCTACGTTCACAAGATTATCTGTCTTCTGAACTCAGTTTAGAAAAACCGCAGTTTACTTTTTCATATTAATAATAAACTGTTCACTGCTCAGCAGAAGCCTCAGATTTATAAATTAAATATTCCATGCAATCTAGATTATGAAAAAGATAAACCACATGAAAGCAAAACCCTTAAGCCAAACGAGATGGACTAATCTCAACATTATTGGAACATTTCAGACGCCTATCCCGGAAGGAATCATCCGAACGTCTACTCCCGTGAACAAAATCTTCTGGGACGACGGTGGACGAGTTCTACTAGTGACCAATAATGGTCGGAAGTCGTTTTTAGCCCGGCATATAATCGTAACCGTTAATGATGGTTATTTGAAAGAGGACCATCGAGCCCTTTTCCAGCCTCCTCTGCCGGTTACGTTCACTAGTGATCTAAACGTACGCAAGGCCTATAGATCGTGTATTTACAGTCTTTAATAAGAAAAAATAAATTCTTCTGTCCCATTAAAGTTTGTATTTGATTCTAGTTACTCGTATTTTCCATACCAGTTCTTAGGGCAAAGGAGCTCGAAAGACAGTTTAGATCAGTCTGTGTCACTTGTTATATCTTGAAATTCACATTAGACCTACCTATTTTTCTTCATGCATTATTTGAATGAAGTAACACAAAATCAGACCTTAAACTTCGGCTTATTTCTCTCTATTGATAATTCTTTAAGGTTTACCAAGAATATCTTTTTCCCTTCCTTCTGAGATTAGAATGTTGAGGTGACTGCGTCTAATAAAGTCCAGATGGGATGGTCAGAGCCATGGTGGGGAAGTACCAACCCGCTGTCCATGGTATTGCTTTGGAAGACCTTCAACCTCCCGAAGGAAATGGTAAGTCTCTGCTTCCACTTAAGCAATTATGATTATCGTTTAACTGTAGTTATCATTTCAGTGCTTCTGTTCCTCCTGTTGACAATATATATAAAGATTAAAACAAATGACAACAAAACCCTTGGTAAGACTAAGACCAGGTTCGAAGAAGTTGAATTACAATTACCAATGGCATGACAGGAATGGCTTTACGGAGTAGTACTAATACGGAGTTTAGAGCAACGGACGAACGTGCTTCAAGCGAATGTAATGGGAAATGAAGCCATCTTGATGGAGGAGCTCTCTGAAGATGTAGTGAAAGAGCACTTCCTACACCTCCTCCGAAAGTCGACGGGTCTTCCAGTTCCCAAACCCACGTTCTTTAGAAGGTGAGTTTGAATGAAATGTGACGTCTTAATAGAGAAACGCGGAGTTTACTTTTATATTATTCATTTGATAGTTTTTATCAGCTTCCGCTCACATTTTCGTTCATTTGTACATTTGTTTTATTGAAAATTAATTAACACTGTAATTTATTGTACACACCATTTTATTATGTTTAAAGTCGCATTTTGTTAAATCTGTTTTTTATTTATAATAGTATTTGTTTATATTTATTACTTATCTCTTAGATTATCTACTTTTTTATCTCATTCCATGCGAAAATGTGCACAGTTTAAATAACTAAAAAATTAAAACTTTCTCACGTCGTGTTTA
Organism: Macrobrachium nipponense; assembly: GCF_015104395.2. Lineage (NCBI taxonomy): Eukaryota > Metazoa > Arthropoda > Malacostraca > Decapoda > Palaemonidae > Macrobrachium > Macrobrachium nipponense. Next base: position 15,115,574 of record NC_061106.1, read on the forward strand.
TTGCATTTTTGACACGTATCGTACATTTTTGCTTATATAATTCTTTTCTATGCGTACGTACTTTGCGTTGGCCGTTTAACGTATTACAAATAAATATTCCCATGTACGAGCAAGTTACCCTTTCCAGTGAAGTTAGGAGAAAGTTTTCATCTTTGTGCTGTTGTTAGTCAGCGCGTGCGAGTGTTCTTTTTCTCCTTCTTCCTCTTCTTCTTCTTTTATTTATTTTAGTAGGAGATCTGGTTCTTTTACTGGAGCCAATGTACTCCCCTGCAAAATCATACCAGAAATAAAAAGATTAGTATGTTAACTTTTATTTGTGGAGGAATATTAGTTTGGTAGTAACGTATATGTTAGCAGTTAAGGTATGGGATGAATGACGAGTTTATCCTAAATCAGACGAGGCTCATTCCAAGTGTTTGAGAGTTTGTGTGTGTAGTAGTAGTAGTAGTAGTAGTAGTAGTAGTAGAAGAAACTGCATCGGATACCTCGACAACTTAAGGTTTCTCTGCAGACATTCCTTTCGTTCCCTGGGCTGCATCCTCCTTCATACCTTTTACTGCGCCTCCATTCATATTCTCTTTCTTCCATCTTACTCTCCGCCCTCTTTTAACAATCGAACCACAGTGCAACTGCGAGGTTTTCCTCCTGTTACACCTTTCAAACCTTCTTCCTTTCAGCGCCGAATGAACTCGTAGGTCTCAGCGCTTGGACTTTGGCATAAATTCTATATTCTGTTATGCTGTAATAAACAGCTAACCACGTGGAGATAATAAAGTGTACCGGCGCATATCTTTCGGTATCTTTCTAACAAGGACTCCGGAACCCGAGCATTTAAAGGTCCTATAGTACAGTGGTTCCCAAACTAGACCATACCAATGACCCCCAGATATGATGAGTCCCAGTCGAGGACCCCAGCCAATCAGGAGTGATTATTACCATACCGGGATACCCAATACAACGTAGTACATTTAATATTTGCATATCGCTGCACAAAGTAAGTGTAAGTAAATATATAGCATTTGAAATTAAGCTAATGATGTAAATAAAGATGTGCAAGCAGCTAAGTATCGATAACACCGACACTAGGAGATAGAGAATCAGTGATGTATATTTTTAATTATTATTATTATTATTATTATTATTATTATTATTATTATTTATTATTATTATTATTATTATTATTATTATACATTTCAGGAGTTGAAAAAATATTCAATTTTTCACTTTCGCGGTCCGCATACCCTAGATTGGGAACCACTGCCATTGTACACCACTTTATGTAATCATTTATGTAATATTTTTTAAAAAGTCTTCATTCTACCTGTGGAAAACAAGGACGATGTGGGGACGAGACCTGGACAAGCACAAGAGACTAGCTGAGCCCTTGGTCAATTCCAGAGGCAACA
>NC_061106.1:15121979-15151979 GCF_015104395.2 Macrobrachium nipponense
CTAGAGATAGGTCACTTTTGCCACTAGACGAGGTCTCTTGATCCCCCCTAAATTTTCCAAAGCCAGGTCTAGAGGTCAGAATTCACTGAGGGAGCATCCCGTTCCAAAAAATTGGAAGAACCCCCACCCCCTCCAGGCTCAAGGAGCAGGCAGAGATGCAAAGGCTAGATAACACAGAAATCCTAGTTATTCTAGGCCCTACTGTAGTTTATTTTAGGCTCAACCCTACAGTTTTATGACCTAAACTTGTAGGCCTGTGCCAAAAATTAACAGAGCACTTCGAGAGACAAAGATTTTACTTAATTTGCACAGATCCATAGCTGTAGGCTACTTTAGTAATCTGTCTTATCACAGCATTTCAAATTATCGTTTACAGCAATAGTTATGGGTAAATATTAACATTTTTGTACAACTAGCCCCCTTCCCCCTACCTTGCTAAAACAAAGTCATTGCAAGTTAACTTTCAAACGATAAGGAACAACTTTATTTTATTAGATCCTTGTAGGGAATTATGTAAGCTTTGCAACGAACCATCAGAGAAGAAAATCCGTGCAATATTAAGCGAATAGTGGCGAAAAAAAGTCATATACTGCAGCCTGCTGCATTGTTTGAATTACCGCACCAAGATGGCGGACTTGATGATGTATGTCCGGCCGGCCGATGCGGCATCTAGGCTTTTTTTAAAGCCCCCAATTACACGTATCCGGTTTCCTACTGCCAACCTGGCCTATGGCGCCGTAGGAAAATTCTGGCCTACGGCTAGAGTTATTACACGTATTTGAACTGGCCGGTGGCAAGTGGTGAGTGTGGCACTGTTTGTGGTGGAGGAGTGACATGTCTTCTCTCGACGACAATCTCGTTGCTATTGCTCTAGCGTGCTGTTTGAAGGTGAAAACAGAAAAAGAAGATTTGGTCCAAACATTGGCTGCGTAACAAAAATACTCTCATGTTAACTTAATGAAGGAACTAGCACTAGCAAAAGATGACTGGTTTAACTACATGCGAATGGATCATGACACATATTTGGAACTCTTAAGTCAGGTATCACCTTTAATAGAAAAAAGGACATTTGCATGAGAGAAGCAATTAGTCCACATGAGCGTCTTTCAGCCACTTTGAGATTTCTTGCTACAGGAAGAACATATAGCGATCTAAAGTTTACAACAATTATATCGCAGCCTTCTCTCAGTGCAATAATCCCAGAAACATGTGCAGCAATCTGCAAATGTTTAGGCCCAAAATATCTGAAGGCAAAGTTTATTTTGCACAAATAACTAATTTCTTGTTTTAGTATGAAACATTCATACCAGGTTAATTTAAAAAATAAAGAAGTTTCAAACTTTATTCCAGAGTATCCAAGGTTCATAATGTACAGAAGCAGCCTCAGACTGATGTCATACCATACGGTGAGCAATTACACGCTATGTCCTCAGTCGTGACGTACGACGGCCGTACGGCCAACTTAGTACTGGCGAAAGTTCATCCGGCCGGCCACGGGTGAGCGTTCATACGGCCAATTTGCTATCACATGCTCCGGCTTGAACATATGCTATCGTCGCGACCGACGGCGCCAGAAACCCGAATAAGAAACCGTATAAGTGTAATAGGGGCTTTATATCTATGCGTAAAACTACAGAACTGATCCACGGTCTTAAGAAATGAGAAACAAATCAAGCAGACGATTAAGAGGAAACGTTGCAGTGTTGAATGATGAATCACGCCTCTCCCTTCCTCACTCCCGCCCTCCCTACATTCAGAGATGACGTCTCCGCGTTTTTGTTCCCGTCCTAAAAAAACTGCAGCGTAGATAATTGGTACATCCGCCCTTCATCTCCGACTGCTTTCATTCCCAATTGCATTCTTTAGTTTTTCTTTATTTCTTTCTTTCTTCATCTCAGCTAAGAAGTTTTGATGTGACTGCATTTTTCATTAAATGCCGTCATTATTAAAAGACTGATATAAGTAATGACAGGGAATATTTATCACCTTACTCCATATTTTCGGGGCAATTTACTCTATAAAATTCTCTTTTAGATTAAACGAATAAACCGTATCATACAATAGACTTATTTATAGTTGAAGGTCAGTCGCGACTCGCAACATCTTGTGATCATTTTCATTGCCTTGTCTAACTGTAACTTTTCCTTTGGCTAGAATTCATAGATCGGATTAAAGGTTGATGGAAAATAAAACACGGGAGTGTTAGTGCCGTCAGTGCACTTCACGTGGTGCACTGTGGGCATTACTTAAGCTTCTTTGAGGCATCCCTTCGGCGTCTAGCTGAACCCCCTTTCATTTCTTTTACTGTACCTCCGTTCAAATTCTCTTTTTTTCCATCTTACTCTCCACCCTCTCTTAACAATTGTTTCATAATGCAAGAGTGAGACTTTTTCCTGCTACACCTTTCTAGTCTCCTCTACTCTCAGTTTCCCTTTTCAGCGCTGAATGACCGCGTAGGTCCCAGCGCTCGGCCTTTGGCCTAAATTGTAATTACATTCCAGTCCCAGTTATTTTAAGTATGCTTTCCTTCGCTTTGTAAGTTTTTTCCAAAATGCGTTTCCTACTGATTAGCCATATTTGGAGGATAATATATAAGAAAAGCGAAAATATTCATCTTTCTTCAAGAATGTCCAATATTACAGAAGGTTTGAAAAGTCAACTGTCATTTGCCTCTACTTGACACCGATAAGGAATATAAGAATGATGCCAAAGGCCAAGCGCTGGGACCCATGAGGTCATTCAGCGCTGAAAGGAAAACTGTGAGTAAGGGAGTTTCGAAAGGTGTTATGTAACAGAAGGAAAACCTTGCCGTTGTCCAGGAAGAGGGCCGGAAAGTAATGACGGAAAAACCTTGCCGTTGTCAGGAGAGGGCGGAAAGTAAGACGAAATAACCTTGCCGTTGTCAGGAGAGGGTGGAAAGTAAGATGGGGGGAAAGAGAATATGAACGGGGGCACAGTAAAAGGAATGAAAGAGGTTGCAGCTAGGGGCCGAAAGGTCGCTGCAAAGAACCTTCAGTAATGCCTATTAGTTGACGGCACTAAATCTCTACGGGCAAAGGACACCGATGAGGACTTGCCCTTCGCTTGTTATTCAGTACTGACATACTCAAGGACCTAGATTCAAATTGTTCACCTTACTTTATATACTTTTTTCTTTCAGGCGACATATTAATAGAAGAAGGGGCGGAGTGGGTCCATGGGAACCAGAGTAACCCTCTTCACCAAATTGCGAAGCGTCTGGGAGCATTATCGCCATATGAACCTTACCACCTCAAAAGTGAGTCCTCCCCGTCAGTGTTCAATTCGTTAGTTGTGCTTCAGATGATTACAGACGTTTCAAAGGTTTCGAACACATAGATTTTATATATATATATATATATATATATATATATATTAATATATATATATATATATATATATATATATATATATACTATGTGTGTGTGTATATATAACTGAATCACGAAAGTTTGCAACGTGATCAATGCATAAATAAAAGTATAAGCCACGGAGGAAAGTGAAACATTGGAGTGGCTGCCGGATCTTTCGACTCACGTCCTTTACTTAGCAGTAAAGTAAAGGACGTGAGTCAAAGATCTTGCAGCTACTCCTGTGTTTCACTTTCCTTCGTGGCTTATACCTTCATTTATGTATATATATGTGTGTGTGTGTGTGTGTGTGTGTGTGTGTGTGTGTGTGATGTAATAAAACCAAATTCATGTAGTACTCATTTCATATTCATTTGAACAAGATCATAAAATTTAGTCAGATATGCAAATTCATATACTGTACATTTATTTTTATTTTTTTTTTATCTTGAGTCTTGAGACGGAAAAACCTTAGACTTTTTCGAAGCTATAACATCAGATCTGTTATCAGTCAGCCTTCCATTGGTGGAGGTTTTCAACTTAGATTCGTATTTTTCAAATGTTGAATGTATTTCTGGCAAGAGAGAGAGAGAGAGAGAGAGAGAGAGAGAGATGAGAGAGAGAGAGAGAGAGAGATCGTACATACACCATCAAAAGAAACGCTAAAAAAATTTTGAATGAAAAAATATCGTACAGTAACACAGTGACTCAGAGAAATATCTTGCCTTGGCAATTGCTTTCCTCTTCTTCTTTCTCAATCACCACAGAATCCAGACTGGCGACCAACGACGGCCAACGAATCAACGCCTCGGCTTTTGATTTACTGGATCTTGTCCTGGAAGGCAGCGAGGATGAGCCCAACAGGAACGTCCTGGAGTATCTTAACAGGAGCCTCGGAGAGTATTGCACTGACCAGTGAGTCTATCGACAGTGATCGTTTGTGTGTCGTAAATCTTTTACCTTTATCTAATATATATATATATATATATATATATATATATATATATATATATATATATATATATATATATATATATATATATATATATATATATATAATTTAGGTAGACCAGATGAATACATAGATATAGAATGTCGTCTCGCTGTAACTTAACAATGTTCTGGAAAGCTTAAGAGAGCCATAAAAAACAATGCTTACATAACAAAAACTTAGATATATATATATATATATATATATATATATATATATATAATATATAGTATATATATATATATATAGATAGATAGATAGATAGATATATATATATCTTGACAATACTTCGGTCATGCTGACTGTTCATTCTCATGTAAACAAAATTGTATTGCCGATCAAAATGTGTGATTTTAGTCGTGTAAATATGTTTATTTAAGGTCAACATAAGTATGTTCTTTTTCTCTCTCTCTCTCTCTCTCTCAAGGTTCCACGACAAATTCGAAAGCATTTTCCTACGACCGCAGGCCTCAACGTTTCTCTGAGTGAGGCGTGGCTTCACTTCCTGGAGTTGGTGAGAATTAGCATGAGTACACAATCGTGCATCCCCTTAAATAGCTTCTTCCATCTCTGACCTAAACCTCCCATCCATCGACGCCCCATGTCATTAGTTCCTCATTTTTAATGCTAATTTTAAGCTGTAAGCAAAATTATTCTTTATGAAATAAAGAACCGTTAAAACTAATATACGTCAGTGTAATAACCATAAAAAAAACTAGTACGTATTAGCAAAATTAACGTATTCTCGTAATTACGTAAGTGATCGCGGCATGATAAAATATCTCTCTCTCTCTCTCTCTCTCTCTATAGGGTTAAGGAAAAAGGAATCACAAAAATTAGAAAAATCATTACTACTATTAACAATACTGAAGTATCGTATTAGATAACCTTATAATGTCTGCATTTATATTGACGCTGTCAAACCTAGTGCACTGCAGATTATGTATTGTTCAGTTAAACGTTTTCTTCCTCAATTTCTATCTTTACTAGATATTTGGAACAATTTTCGTTCAATCACTATAACACTGTAACATGTCCCTTGGCTAAAGGAAGGTGCCAAAAAACAATATTATCCAAACAGATAACTAATGAGACAATATTTAACTTCAGATCATCAGTTACGAGTGGGGATTCGACAGTTGGAAGGACATTTCCATGGGTTCTTTGATGCAGTACGAAGCATACGGCGACGAGAACTATCAGTGGAATAACGGATACGACACTTTCATCGATTACCTCAGGGTATTTTACTGAACGATTCTATTTTTATGCTCCTTGTGCTTCGCTGAAGCTGTGGGTTAGCAAGAGGCCCAACCAAGTTGTATAGTCTTGTAGAGCTCAGTTGCTTTGTTGACGTCTTAAGACTCCCATACACTGAATGATTATCTGTATCGTTCGCAAAAACACTATGTATGGGCTTGTCTGAATGCAAAAGTGGTCGGAGCTTCGTGTATGAACGATCTCAGCGGAAATCTGTCACGGCCAGCCATGTCTTCTTGAGACAAAATCTTTGTTCAAACTGAAATCGGTGCGGAGATCGTTCATACTGTATGAATAGTGTGTGTGTGTGTGTGTGCGGGTCGATAACGACAATCGTTCAGACAATCGTTCAGTGTATGGGGGTCTTTAGGACCTTGGTTATATTGTAATAACTTTGGTAGTTTCTTATCAAAATCTGCGAGTTATTCACCTTTAGGATTCCGATGTCGTAGGTACGTCATAACTTTTCCTATATATTCAGATGTCCTTTGGCTTCTGCTGGAGGGGTGACCCCTCACTCAAACCTGGGTCACCGGTTAAACTTAGAACAGTGGCCTCCGGGTCCCATAGGGAGCGCCAGAAGAGGGCCCCTCTGCAGAATTGAGGACACTAGGCTCCCTCCGGAATCCCCAGAGGAGTAATGGGGATCCTGAGGAAGCCCTTGGTTCCCTAATCCGACAGAGGGGCAAGTTTGATTCCATGGAGTGGGGCATTCTTAATATATAATATCTTCCCTGTTTTAGCTTGGAACCCAAGGACGCAGGTTGGACAAGAAGTCCCTCTTCTTCGGGGCCTCAGGCAAAAGCCAGAGTGAATCCCAAGGGTTTTGGCAAAGCATTGAAGTATTTCTACGTCATCAGAAGTTGAAAAGGGGTGATATAATACAGATAAATAGTGTAGCCACTGAGAATAGCTAACCAAAGCTTAATATTTTTCAGACATCTATCCCCGACGACCTTATTCAAACCTCATCTCCGGTCAGCAAGATTTTCTGGGACGAAGAGGATGAAAACAGCAGCAGTCACGTGCTGATCGTTGCTGAGAACGGTCGCACTTCGTATGCTGCTAGGCACGTCATTGTCACGACTTCGATCGGTCATCTGCAGGAGAGGCATCAGACGCTGTTTCAGCCTCCTCTTCCAGCCTCTTATACGAAGAACTTCGAAGTAGGAAATCATTACGTCTTTGTTTGTCAAGAAATTCTTTCACGTTTACTTGACGGGAAAACTACCAATTTCATTTATATATCCTCCTGAATGGCTATTCTTCATAATATATTCATAAATCATCTTAACAGGAGAAATTCATATTTCAGCTTTGTTTTTAAAGATAACGATGCAAAATTAATTTCCAACAGCCTGCCAAAAGAATTCACTTATTAGGATTCTTAAGATAGGAAAGTTATTGTCACGGTTTGAAAAATCATGACGAACACTTACTAACAGTAATAATAATAAAAGAGTCCTACTTTAATGATAAAGAATCTTAACATAAGAAACTCAAGTATTTGTCTTTACAAAGAAATTCGATTATTTTGTGAATAAAATCTTCAAATACGTTCTCCCAAGTATTGGTTTTCGAGTATTTTATTTGAATAGAGCTTCTTGATTTTTAAAGAAAGGAAGCTTACAGAAAAAATTACTTCTGGATTGTATTCCTTTGAATCTTTTCCGGAAGACGCAGAAAACAGATAATTTTAAATTATATTAGTCCATTTGTCTTTTTAGTAACTTTCATTGAGTTATTCAGCTATTTAGGTGATTCGGTTCTATAGTACTATATAGGCTGAAGGGTGCTTGTCTTAATTCTATTAGCTAACGCGTCGAAAACCATGTGATCAAATAATTATGAAAGTCTCATAAACTGTAACTACAATCGCGTATTTTAAACAATTTTTGTTGAAAAACCTCGCAATGTTTAGTTTAGTGTCGCTGGAAGTGAATGAGAAGTAAACAAGAATGTTAGTTGTCATCTAAACGCAGAACACACCCTTACACGTTTGAGGTCAGAGGGTTTGTAACAAACACATGCGCTGCTGCAGGTGTTTTCAATCAGCTTAAGTGATGTGCGTCATCTTGCATTTCGTTGTTTACAACTACAGCAATATTGCAACATACCGCACACGAAACCGGTTAACACACGCACGGTCTATAGGTACCTAGACTGTGAACGTTCACACGTATATCGCCACGATGTATGCAGAGGGGTTCACTTTCCAAGTTCTCAAACATTATTTCTGGGGGTGAATCCAGAATTAATATTAACTATATAAATAGTAAGGAAATTCGGGCTAAATGTACTGAAACGAGCTTAATTTTACGTATTCTATTCGGAACCAAAACCCAGGCTCGTAATAAGAGCAACACCCGAGATTTCGCGAAATTTAGGAGCTACCAAAGGAAAGTTATTTTGGAATAGCAGAATCATGTGCGTGGGAATAGCTAGAAAACTTCAGATAAGTTCACAGGGACGTGTGGTGACATAAACTGACAATTTAGCTAAAAAGATTTTTAAGAACGCCATGAAAAGCCGTGGAAATGTTGAAAGCAATATGTTAAGGTTCCTCAGTAACCTAAGAATGCGTGAGAAAATGACAGGTAAGACTAGAAGGAGATCAATATAGTTCATCATATTGCGTTCTTTCATGCATTTAATACTCACACTGTTGTTTATGGTGTTCGTATTCGTGTTTTTAAAGTTTCAGGTACGTATTTATTATGCATTCTGTAGTTTATCATTTACATTAGTTGTCATTTCTCTTTTGCGATTTTCATCTGGCTACAGGGTATCTACTTGGCCGTGGCCGATAAGATTATGATTGGATGGCCTGAGCCTTGGTGGGGAAGTCAGGATCCGTTGTTCTTCTTCGTCTTATGGACCAACCAGACGCTTCCCAAGGAAATGGTAAGGCTTTGTTTGGCTCAGTTAGTCAATATCTGAAAATATCAAGTTCTTCTTCTTTCTCTTGCACACAAGCACACATAACGTCACATTTAATAAGTACCAGTTTTTTTCTGTTTTCATTCCCATGATCCATAAAGTACATGCTCATTCATACATCTCTGTGTAATTTTCTCAGTATATTTATATATAGCAGAAGGGCCGTGATAGCTCGTTTGCCTTCCCCTGGACTTCACAGTATGGGGGTCCCGAGTTCGAGCTCCGTTCAAGGATACATTCCAGATGCAAAAGAACCTCACTGTCCTCGTGAGCTAGTGCTGAAGATTTTAGGGAGCCCATAGGTCTATTACCTGTGATTCGTCAGCAGCCAACGCTTAAGTTTTTCCTGGTTCTAGCTTGGGTAGAGAGGAGGTTTGGGAATTGATATGTGCACATGTTCAGTCTCAAGAACATAAACGACGGCGCAATGACCTTTCCCACGCCTCTGCAACTAAAGAGGGACCTCTAAATGGGTGTTAGTTTGTCCATGGACTCTTTATAACCATTGCACAGTTGTACTGACATCTAAAAGTGTTGCTATGAACAGTTTAATTTGTTCTTTGTGTGTGTGTGTGTATGCTCGGCTTTTGGACTTAAGCGAGCTATATCAATTTACCTTTCTAACTATCAAAATTACTATTGTTGCTTCAGAATGTTTGCAGGTTTCTTCAACTTGACTTCGTCTTGTGATTCCTGTGACTTTGCAGTTCTTCGTGAGAAGAAAACAATGTCGACTTGCTGTGTTTGTGTTGTTTGTTATTGCCCAGAATCTGACCTTAGTTCAATGATTTTACGATCCCATCTTGGCACCTTTAGGACTGGCTCTACGGGATCACTTGTATTTTCACCATCCACCAGCAGCCAAACATCCTGGAGATGTTCGTCACGGCAGATAGCGCAAGAAGGATGGAAGTCCTACCAGAGGGCGTGGTCAAACAGCACATCCTTCACCTCCTCCGATCGTTCAGTGGTCTCCCTGTTCCGGAACCGACATTCTTCAAAAGGTAACTTGTCATGATGAGGTTCGTGTGTAAGGCTATAGGTGTAAGCTTTTAAGGAACTGCAGAATGTACTGGTAGTCCCACGCGGAAATTATGCTTTGGGATGAGCTATGTTTGTTCGTTTGCTTGTCAGTTTACTCGTATTTGAACATGTGTGTGTGTGTAGAGAGAGAGAGAGAGAGAGAGAGAGAGAGAGCGCTAATGTCCTTTAGATTTCACGTTTTAACTTCAGGAAGGACCTTTCTGTGAATTAAAGTTTCCAGCATCAATTGAGAACCTATCGTTGCCTACACATTTTTAAACTTATAGGTATCTGCACTGTTCATTTCTATCAAATCTAAACGTATGATTTCCCAGGGAAGAATGAACAGATCTCTTGGGTTATAAAAAAATGCCAGTTAGTCCTGCCATTCTCAAGAACAAGAAGCTTAAGCAGAATTTACTTTAGCCAGTATTACATTTAAGTGATAAAATCTGCTTGAACGCGCTGATTGTTTACAGCAGTCATTCATTTGTTTGGATATTGTCTCGTTATCTGAAAATCGTAAGAAACACTAGTAAGGTGCGTCCACACGGTCGAACATTTCAGACGGACAAACATTGTTACCATATCATAGACGAAGTAGGATGACGTTATAAGTGTTGAAACGATGGAAATAGATCTGGCAACAAACAGTGGTACCAGATGAGGTTGTATACCACTGCTTTTACTCTGCTCACAAGGCAAAGACCGACAGACAATTGTTCATTGGTAACAATGTTGATCCGTCGGACATTGTTCGACCGCGTGGACGCACCTTCACAAAAGAGAAAACTTTGTACCACCAAGCAGTGTGTTAAGAAAAAAAAACATTGTAATTTCATCTTAATCGCTTTTAATCAGTGTGCTTGAACATCAACCTTTTATATCTGTGCTCTTTCCTTTTTTTTTATCATCCTACATAGGAGCAAGTGGGGTCTCGACCCCTGGAAAAGGGGTTCGTATTGTTCCCTCGTCACCATCGAAGCTGAGCAAGCTGGCCTCCAAAACCGCCGAGAGTTCACCACACCTTTGACGAACGCCAAGGGTGTTGAAGTAAGCAGTATCCCCTGAGACCTTATCCATGTAAAAATAGAGGAAAATTAATTTCCCTGTTATATTTTAACCATTTGTGATATATTTTAGCATAGTAAAGTCAGTATGAAGTAGTCACAGCCTATGCACATCCTCAGCAATAAATCGAAGAAATAAAGTTTTGTAGTATTTAAAAGGTCCCAGATATAACGCGTATTCCGTAGGCAAAATGGTGTTGCTTCAGATGAAAGGATAATTCATGTTGCCTATGCTATGGGTACAGATTTCTAGTTGATTCTTTCGGTAAGTGTATCGAAAAGACTTGTATAACAGACACACACATATAGTAATATGATATATTCATATATATATAATATATATATATATATAGTATAGTATATATATTATAATATATATTATTTCTTCTATATATATATATATATATATATATATTAATATATTATATATATATATATAAAACTAGCAAGAAGCGAGTTATTTAAGAACCTTCACACATTAAGGTGGTTAAACTATTTAATATTGATAATATTAGTAACGAAAAGGCGACAAAGCAATTAATGATTAATTACCAGGGCTTCTGTTCGGTTCTTCTCAATTCAGTGGTCGAGTATCATTCACAGGTTGTGCTGTGGGCAGGAGAACATACCCACGATACCCGTTACTGCACGGTTGACGGAGCCATGGAGACGGGGGAGAGAGAGGCCCGAAACCTACTCGAAATTCTCAAGACGACATCTGCGAGCCTCGCTCCCACAGGCGATCAGGGAACAACAGCGCCATCTGCATAGCGACCAGCGACCGTCATGAAATAGACTTCCCTGGACATTTGTCCTTCTACTTGTCTTGAATTCGACATTGGGAAACTAATACGCTAACCTTGTTGTTTTGAAGACTGTTATGACCTGTTTTGTTTCGTGTGTTTTTAGGTTGACGAAGGGGAAAAGAAAATAACTTCTTGTAGCCACCGAAACAAAGACGGGCCTAGTCCAGCTGCGGGGAAACAATTAAGGTTTCCCGGCCTGTCTCCCCTCACCTTACTTTCATTTTGTCTATTTCCTTAGCAGTAATCTCAGGAGGTTAACTAGCTCTGTTCTATTTCACTCTAAAATTAGCATTAATCGCCTGAAGTGATGTATTTGCTCTCTCTCTCTCTCTCTCTCTCTCTCTCTCTCTCTCTCTCTCTCTCTCTCTCTCTCTCTCTCTCTCTCTCTCTGAGTCTGTAGATCCTTAAGCTGTTCTTGTATCGGGAGAAATAAATTTTGAAACTTAAGTTGTAGCCTTCATTTTTACCTTTGTACTGCCATATCGTACTACCACGAAAATAAACATTATTATGCATGTCTGCGTAATACATTTCACTATGGAAAGTTTTCTGATTAAAAAAATCCCTATGGTAAGGATTTTCCTTTACAGAAAACCAGGCGCATTTCGGATGTAAAAATCAAGGAAATGAGGCCATAGCAATCGCACATGCCTTAACTAACCTTCCTAAATTTTAAATCAGCGTAATGCAGTCTTAAATTGTATTAATCCGGTACGTAGCGCTATTGTAATCTTTGCGGTGTGTTTAGTACAAATCCGTTAGGGATGGCTTACTGCCATCCATAAACGAAAGATTGTAAATATCACAAAGCCAACACCTTTGACAAAGTCTAGGGTCTTTATGATATTTACAGTCTTTTGATTATATTTTCACGGTCAACTCCAAAGGGCTTGTACTAACACGCCGCGAAGGTGGGTACCAACTGGGTTATTAGTAGCTACCACCATAAACGAACAGTAGCGCCTCAGTGGCGTGATCGGCATGTTCTTGTTACTGCCACTTCGTGGCACGAGTTCGAGTCTCGGGCATTCCATTGATGGGTGAGATGTATATTTGTCTGGTGGTAGAAGTTCACTCTCGACGTGGTTAGGAAGTCACGTAAAGCCATTGGTCCCGTTGCTGAATAACCATTGGTTCCATGCAACGTTAAAATAACAACCACACAAACAAAGTTAAAGTTAAAAAAAATTGTATGAAATAAATAAGGATTAAAAAATAAAATAAAAGGAATTATGTTAATGATCGCATTGGAAGAATAAAAATTATGTATATATACTTACACACACACACATATATATATATATATATATATATATATATATATATATATATATATATATATATATATATATATATATATATATATTAGGGTTGGGCTGTTGCCTTGTATAATTAAGGCACCCTATGAGGTAATGTATATATATATATTATTAGGGCTGTTGCCTTGTATAATAAGGCGCCCTATGAGGTAATGTTAGACTTGTGATAATCTTACGCTAAGTTGGTTGGTTATGCACTTCCATACTCATTGGAGTGTCTTGGGGTTTGTAGATCACCTACGAAGTCGGTATTATCTTCTTTGGTTATGACGACGATGTGTTAAACTCATGATGATTCGGCAATGATGTGAGGTTCTAGTAGAAAACACGAAGTATAAAAAATACTTATATTCTCTGAGATTACATGATGAAGTTCAGAGGAAATTTGTACAGGTCTTCTAATGACGATGGCTTGATCGCTTCTGCCAATGATGATGGCTAATTCTGTTCTGTTCTCACTACCATCTCGGTTACAAGTCATAAAGGAAGCAGACAGTAGCTCGAACATATGAACATACATACAAATGAGACACATTACTAATCACGTAGGCCGTTTGAATTATAGGTCGCGGTAGTTGTCTCAAGCAGGGAGCTTGGACTAATGTTTCAAAACAAATGAATGACCACAGGTGATGGCACGTCACCTTAGCCTACTTTATGTATACGTCATCTTAGCCGTCTCTGGTCTGATCACATTTCCTGCAAGCAATCTGGCTGACCTCTTTAGTTTTAGTTTTATATATATGGAGTAACATTCCATATTTTTATTATGTAATCACTTACATAAAAGCTCAGTCAGCTACCAAAACCAAACACTGAATATTACTCAAGCTTGACTTGCATTTGACTTATAGGAGTGTGATACAGACACTATGTGAATATATATAGATATAAAAAAAAACTTATAAGTAAAAAAAAAATTGATGGTGTACACAAATATTAGATTCAAGTAATAAGATATAAAACATAATATGCATAAAATGATTATTTCCGTAAAATAATAGTGATCACGTAATATATACTGATACAGGTTTTCCGGAATTCATCTCTTTAAGATACATATGTTACAGAAAATACTAACTTGTGACTCTGATAATTGGCATAGTAATAAAGATTAACATGATAAAAATCATATTTTAACTGATAAAAATTCATATATGAATTGATAAAAATTATTAATGTTTATGCTGATTGATTCGTTGATTTTTATGCTAGTTATATATCTGCAGTTATTGGTAAGATAAAAGGTAAGCAATTGATGATTATGGCTACCTGAATTTTATTTTATTACATAATGTATATGGATTCATATAATTTTATCGATTTAATAATATGTTGCACTTTAAATAGAATTCCTAGTGCGTACACGCAAAGATATATTTCGATTCTGTTATTTATGATCATTTATATATAGATTCCTAGTGTGTACACGCAAAAGATATATTTCGACTCTGTTATTTATGATCATTTATATATATAGGATACATGATACTTTATATATAGGATACATGACCGAGGTTATACTACTACATCATTTTAACTAGCGTTCGAATAACTTTTGTTTCGTCCATTAACCACAGTTTCCAGACAACCAGCTAATAGGCCAAATGAAATGGCCAATTCCAAATGGTTAAAACAGGGGAAAATTGCCTGGCGGGGTCCAACGTTCTATTTTCGGCCTCATACTTGTTCTCTGCATCCTAAGCCACACGAATACGTTCGCGATGAATAAAATCATCCCCAGCAGAGTCCTTCGCCAGCAACGTAGAGTTGAAATATCCTTCCTGGTCGAATTATCGAAAGTATGTCCCTTTTGTAGTCGATTTCCCCGACAGCCGCCAGAGCATTCCGCATTAAAATAAAAACAAGATTAACGATGGGATACGGGTGTCGGTCGAAGAAGTCCATGAAATAAGCTTGTTCACTTATGATGGTGCTTATTCCTTTCACATTGTAGGCGGTTGTTACTTGACTGCAGTCATCCGCAGCGACGAACAATTTTTTTAAGTTGCGATGTGAAACTCTCGTACTGCAGGATACTGTAACCAGGTTCCATTAATCAGCCTGCAAGTGAAATTATACTTGTCACAAGGGCAAAGTAATTTCAGACTTAACCCACATGAATTCGCTGATATTTTATCGAATTCAAAAGAGTCAGCTGTACAAACTTTTTTATCCATGGCATTATAACAATAAGTGAACCTATTCAGGTCTCTGATGACTGTAAAAATATCCAAAATTATAAAAAATAAACAGATATCAATACGAATCCCAAAGAAAATTTGATATTACTGGTAGTAAGTTACTAGACAAAGAAGTGGAAAACGGAGCTATTTGTAAGATTGCCAGGCAACATAAGAGTCAAAGAGAATATTAATCATGATTCTGTCTTTCTCTATGCTAACTGAAATTAAGCTGTGATAAAATCCGATCTTATGTGCCCCTAACAAAAGTTTCATGTTCAATTTTCTCGCGCGCATCCTCTGAGGTTAATTTTTAAACTTTAATAGGCAGGAGATGCAAAGAAAAAACCCACTATGTAACTAATTTCTATATTAAACTGGGTTTTTTTGTTTTCTAGAAAATTTTCATATCCATGACACCTGATACTTCTAAATGTCCGTTTACCAATATCATAAGCTGATTTATTGACTCTAATTGTCTATGAGGTTCAGAAAAAATTAATTCATTTTGATTGTTATAGAAATTCTATTTGCTTATTTTGTTCATTGATTTTAAAACTATTGCAAGTCCTTAACTAAAGTTGCATTGCACACACGCATAAGAATAGGTCATGGCTATGTCATGTCATCGTGACCTATGAACCACATGTGAAGTTCATGAGCTAAGCATTCCTCTCTCTCCAGTTAACCTGCTTTGCAAGCGCGAGACGACACACACAGATGAAGCCTGTGCAAGCAGATTATTGAGGTTAAAAGGAACAATGATGAATGGGCAAACGCGCCATGCACCTTCTAGACTGATGACCTCATCACCTGGCAGGAGATTGCTCTCAGCCAGCTTATGCGTTACGTTACTTGCTGTAATAAATACGACTTTAGTACTTTCAAATGATATTTTTTTGTTTTAATACTCCATCCACATGAGAAGAATTTCTGAAAAAAACAGTACCAAAATTGAACAATATATTAGTTTCATGTTGGAAATCTGCATGATTGTAAATAAATGTAATTATGTTAAATTAGATATTCCTTATTCAAACTAATGAAAAGGGTTTCCATTTCCATACAAAATTTTATATATACTATTTGCCCTGTATAAGATTATTCGCATAGATATACATTTTCACTTCTAGACTTCCTGACTTTAAAATCTCTTTTATTCATTTATTATTTATTTATTTATTATTTTTTTTCATTGACTACGAATATAAATCACCGGGACAGACAATATGTCAGTAGGTTTTAATATGTGTTTGAACTTTTAGCTTATTTGTCATTACTAAAGCGTTAAGTTAGAGTTCAAATCTTTACGCATATATATTTGGATATTTAATTAACCTATGGTTACGTTTTGCTTATTGATTTTATCGTGATTCCTTTTTTGTTATAATTTGTAACCCTTCCGACTTCTTACGGAGTGTATTATATTGGCTCCACTTGTATCCATATTTATTTTATTTTTTATATTTATTTATTCATATATTTTTTATATATATATTTGATAAATTAATGGTTGGCTTGAATATGTGGAAAAGTGTTCTAGCGGCGTACCGTATAAGGCTACTTGCGGTATCAATTCTATAGATACAAGATATGAATGATAAAGGTATTTAAAACCGCGAGAACAGCTATAATCCCGTTCGGATCCAATGTCACAAGTTGTAACTCGTAATACATTGACACTTTCCTATTTATCTCTTATTCTACCAAACCGATTGACTCTGGGTGATAAAATATAGTATTGGTTTTCTTAATGGAAAGGAATTCACACAACGAGTTAAGGAGATTATTATTGATTTACACCACCCGAGTCAGATTATCATGTGTTGAATTCCATGTTTACTGATTTAGCACTAATGGCGATAGAATGTCCTACTATATTGTCGGTGGCAGTAACAACAACGTTTAAAATGCTACTTAGGCTGATCAACCCAGACCAGCAAAATCACGATTTTCAGTCTGGAGAAAGCGTTACTGTCATAGGCTAGTCAAAATCTGTTGATTTATACTATTTCCGTTCTCATTAAGAACTGTCTGTGATTAGACTCTCATGGTAATAGTGTTCATGCTTATTGTAAAAGCACCTGACCTCTGGTAGGATCAAGAAGAGACATGTGTTCATGTTTATTGTGAGAGCACCTGAATTAGAGACCTCTGGCAGGATCAAAAAGGGACATGGTCTATTCCATGGTCTGTATAAAAGTTGCAAGTCAGAATAAGCATATTTGCGGCCAGCTCTAGGGAGAGGTGGACTTGTATTATCTCTCTCTCTCTCTCTCTCTCTCTCTCTCTCTCTCTCTCTCTCTCTCTCTCTCTCTCTGCCATGCTTCCTTTTTGCTTTTGCCTCTGAAACGCGATTTTAATGCAGTCTGGTTTGAGTCGCTGGTGACAAGTGTTAAACACTGGGCAGTATTTTGTGTATGATAATCACTGTGGCCAGTTGTACAGCAAACGGCGATAAAACTTAATAAATAATTATAAACAATAATAGTTATTGTTTTATTACTAACCTACAAATCTGCTAATTTGCGGAAAGGACTAAAAGCAAGAATGCACGTTTGTCTACAGATCTAAATCCCAAATCGATATCCAGTACATGTTAAATAATTAATTATAATCCTTATCTCATGTTTCCTGACTGTTAGCTATCTGTAAAACGCATCCTGACTAATTCGTTGTATATCCATTGCTTCTCTATTCAAGTACGTAGTAATATGTTACTTGCAACGCAAGAATCTGAGTAAGTTTGTGTTTCGCACTTTTAAAATAATACTAAGAAGGTCAGTACTAAAATAAGGCAATACGTAAATGAAGTTTGTTCTTAATATTTTCACCTGTTTTAATTTCGTAAATAGAATTTCATTCACTTTAATCTAGAGAATTTCATTTAGACCTGGCATCCATGCAAATGACAGTTGGCAAATATCTCACCCGTGAGGGAAGATATTACAACGATGAAACTGTTACGTTTTATCAGTAGCACTTAATTTAAAACTTGCTAGCCTATATTTAGCTATTCCGCGAATCCCTCAAGAGTTCGTACTCATTGTAAATAATAATAATCTGCTTACGAATTACCAACTAGATCTATTGGTTAGTAGCCAATATAAACCGAGAGATAGTTAAAATATCATCATGGGTGAGTTCAAGGACAATATTCAACATATGTAACGGCTTCCTATCGCCTCTATAAGTGCAAACCAAACGCCGATGAACAATGACAGGAGGCCCCGAGAGAGGGACCTCGATGCTAAGTACTAACTAATCCGGCCATTTACTTCCTGTCTGGGAGAGAAATATCGGCCAGTATCAGGGAAGCTCTCGTGAAGTGCAGTTTTGCCATGGTCGTCTGGGTTACATTGTCCGCTTTGTTAGGATTCGTTCCGCTCGCATTTTGTAATCCTGGTACGTAATGACTTGGGTTTATTGATTTTAAGAACTTGGACACTCGCCAGTCAAAAAAAAACAAGGCGTGATCCAACCTACAGATCACTCGAGGCGCGTGCTAAAATCTATGGTCAAATAGCCCTTTCTTACACCGACGAAAATTAAAATAAATACGCTATATTTTATTTGGCATAATTATTCGTAGTGTTTAACATGCACATTATTTATTTTCTGCATTTTCATTCTAATCCATAAATCATAAATATCCTATCCTAAAATTCCTGAATCTTTAACTCAACGCGAAACACCTTCTTCAGACATTTTTAAGCTTTTCCACAGGACTTTCCTAGCTTCCCAACAAGAACAACAACAGCAAACTAGTTTGTGGGCTTACTCCCCAATTAAACAAAAAAAAAGTAAGGAATAAGTATGAATATAGTACTACCTTCATAGCAAGTAAAATTATGGAGTAAGCCCGTGCAGATATATAAAGTATGTATTAACATGACAACAACACTCCAAGTTTCTTTCCCCTTCAAGATGAAATATGTGATTCAAGTTTCACTCTAAAAGAGAAGGGAGGTCGATTTTTTTTTTTTTTTTTTTTTTTTTTGTTTTTTTTTTTTTTTGCATGAAAACCACTATAGCTGGTTCACTTAAGGTAGATTCTTGGATGAGCCCTATTTTCACGAGACGTTTGTTTGGAGGCCGCTGATTGGCTGGTACGAGGAGGTAGCAGTTCCCAGCCAATCAGCGGCCGCCAAACAAACGTCTCGTGAGAATAGGGCTGCATCCAAGAATCTAACCGCTTAAGTGAAGATCAGTTTATAATGTGGTACTCCTAGGGGGGTTGTTTGGGGCCACCTATGGGTCATCAGTCCTCTCCACCCTAAAATGGTAATTGTAATGACCGAAAATACTAATATTGAAGATTTAGAAAATCAAGTAACACAATTGAAGATATAAAATGGGGAAAAATATATTACAAAGATATAAAAAAAATTTGAGAAGAAAACCTATAATAATAATAATAATAATAATAATAATAATATAATAATAATATATAATAATAATAATAATAATAATAATATAATAATAATATTCTTAATTACGATGATAATAATAATGGATTCGGCATTTCCTGATAGAACAGGCATTTGCTGTCCATTTCATAATTTCTACTTAAATTATATATATATATATATATATATATATATATATATATATATATATATATATATATATATATATATATATATACATATATATATATATATATATATATATATATATATACTATATATATATATAGATAGTAGATAGATAGATAGATATATATATATGTAAATGAATCACGAATATATGGAACGTGATGAATATATAAATAAAGACAAAATCCAATCACATTCTGCTAGGCCTTTCGATGTCTTGTCCTTTACTTAGATCCGCTACAGTGGTGAAAACAGCAAGTCGGATATAATTATCCGTCGAGAAATTTACAAGCGGGCAATACGGTTAACGTATAGGACCTGTTTGGAAAATTCTGAGACGTCTTTATCAGCTGATCTTGACGTCATCGGTAGATTTCTAGAAAGTCGAACAGAGGTGAATAAACTAAACAGATGCCACAATTCATTCGCGAAGCAGTGTTTCGTCTGCTCGTTTTGATGGTATGATGGTTGGTTATGATTTATAACTTAGCATGGCTTTATTGTGTTGGTTTTTAGTGTAACTTGTTATTGCGAATGTCTAATTCCCTCTTTGAATTGTTACAAAATTATTGCTGAGTAGATCCACGATGGCTTTAATGTGTCAGCATTTTACGGATAGTGGTACAGCCTTTCCCAATTTTAGAATCTTTATCCTATTGTTTTAAATGTATTCTAAATACAACGAATTATGATTTAATAACAGATTAAAATACTAATATTTACATTTAGCTTCCTTCTTTTTCTAAAGCGGAAATAAAGAAAAACCGGAAGAGAGAGAGAGAGAGAGAGAGAGAGAGAGAGAGAGAGAGAGAGAGAGAGCGAGCTTCGTAACCTTTGATAGGAGAGAATCGTAAATAATTCATAAACATTTGATAACACACCGGGGAGATAAAAGTTCATCGAGTGTGTAGGCTACGTTGGAATAAAACTAAGGTCTCCCATCTCATGATTATGATATTGTGACGTCAAATAAAGGCAAAAAGGTTATTGGACCTAACATAGTTACTGGCATTTCGTCAAATCATTAATAAGAGTCTATAACTATCATCACCACGTGATTGAGACGTCCCAGTGGCATCACAGAGAATGAATGAATGAATGAATGATTTAGAGGTTATCTGGCATCGTGACATCAGAGAGAGAGAGAGAGAGAGAGAGAGAGGAGAGAGAGAGAGAGGAACAGGTTAGTAAAAGTCACCCATACTGCAGCCCTACGCACGAGAAAACCACGAGATGTGGAATACAACGGAATGGCGTATAAAATTTAGGACAAAGGCCAAGCGCTGGGACCTGCGAGGTCATTCAGCGCTGAAACGAAAATTGAGAGTAAAAAGCCTTTTGAAGGTGTAACAGGAGGAAAACCTCAAAGCAGTTGCACAATGAAACAATTGTTAGGAGAGATTGGAAAGCAAGATGGAAGGAAATTATGAACGGAGGTATAGTAAAAAGGGGTTGCTGCTAGGGGCCGGAGGGATGCTACAAAGAACCCTACAGCGCACACGTGACGTAACAACTGACAACCCTAGTCCTCTACATGGCAATGAGATGTGGCGGAATTTTAGCATTTTGACTATTCTAAATATCTCCTGCTTTGCAGCTTTTCGTGTGAAATAAGAGAACCGTAAGCTATAGAGGGTTGTACTACCCAAAACTGGAAAGACAATTATTTGGTGCATTATAGACTACACTGGATATTTAATGCAATAGCCCTGATGTATGGTTCGTCCACCTGGACACTGACCAGAGCAGATAGAAGGTTGGATGCTTTTGAGATGAAGCTGCTGAGAAAGATACTTGGCATTAAATGGGACGATTGTGTTAGGAATGAAGACATCAGGATGAGATTGAGACAAATGCCAGTCAGTATCAGGCTGAAGAGGCGAAGGCTGAAATGGTTTGGACATGTTAAGAGGATGGATGGGAATAGAGACCCCAGGAGAGCACTTGAGAGCAGTACAAATAGGAAGAAGACCACTGGGAAGGCCAAGAACGAGGTGGATAAACATAACGGTCAGAGATCTTGAAGATGAAATCCAGAACCTAGAGGAAGCGAGGGAAATGACTCAGGATAGAGACGGATGGAGAAGAACTGTATCAGCCTTATGCCACTAGCCAGTGGCGGGAAGATAAAGTAAAGTAAAGTAAAGTAGACTGAACTGGAATATTTTATGATGTGATTATCACGACTTCCATTTCTCGAGTATCTACACATTTTCAAGACATAACCTACTCAGCGTAATTGTCATCAGGAGGAAATTTAAATCACAATTTAAATCAAAATCACCCATTTAAATCATAATCGTTAATGTGTTCTTGTTAAGTTCCCAAACATTATGCAAATTAAAATTGAACAAGCAATAAATTGACTGGTATATTAGGTGTTAACGGAACTCAAAACGCGATCAGAAAAAGCAGAAGAATCACAGGAAAATAAATATACTTGAATATTTCTTACAATACATTTTTAATATTAACCCTTTAAACCCTGATACATATAAATAGGAGACTTTTCATTTATTGGGCCGAAAGAGATGCCAGATTCCTTTGCATCTGGGAGCTTTCGTGTCATTGTTTTACTTACACTGTGTATCAGAAAATTTCTTCGCGACTTACTCACCCTGCATTTTTGTTCACGGAACTCACTTAAATCATTATCCTTTTTCTCTTATTCCCTTCCGTCTTCTTTTCAGTTTTCCAGAACGGGACGCGTCCAGTAGACGTCATCGCGGGAAACTATCAGCATGGTGAGTTGCCAGAGGTCGCCGGATTCGCGACGCAAAACGCTGAAATCACAAAAAGATATCTTTAAGAGTCTAGGTCTACAGAAAATTCTTAACCAAAACTATAAGGGACAATAGAATTAAAAACAATATCTATTGAGTTCCAATGACAATGATTAAAACATTGACTGGTTTGATCAGTTAATTCTTTAAAATACTATAAACTGGTGTCAAACGTCATTTGAAATATTTCTTATTCTATGAAATTCCTATTCCTGATAATCATTGCATCTGATGCAACAATTCTATAATTATGTCGTGACTAATAATGGCGTCCGTCTATTATTTTCTGTATGCATTATCTTCTCTCTCTCTCTCTCTCTCTCTGCTCTCTCTCTCATCCTCTCATAGACACTACCGAAAGTACGTTTAAAACAGGATCTGAGACAAACCAAGGGGTCCTTTATTCTAAATTTCTCAAACATGAAAGCCAATATAAAATACAAAGTTAATTGCACTATTAATTTGGTCTCTGTAAAACTATCATTTTAACATTAAGGAAATTAAGTGGCTTCTCTGAAAGATTCATCCTCAAACCAAGTGTCTCCAGAAGAACTGACGTGGCCAGGGATATATAACTAAGATTCCCTTCCAGGAAGTCTTCGGCAACCGAAGTGGGCGTGGTCATTGTCGGAGGGGGCGTGGCCGGACTGACAGCAGCTAAGGTTCTCTTGGAAAACGGCGGCGTCACTGACATCTTGCTTCTGGAGGCCGACTCAAGAGTTGGAGGTCGAATCGGACGCATTGGGAAGGTATGATTGATTGTCTTTATGCTTTCAGTTATTCCTTTCTTTATATATATATATATATATATATATATATATATATATATATATATTATATATATATATATATATATATCATAATATATATATATATATATAATATATATATATATAGATATATATATATATATATATATATATATATATATATATATATATATATCTCCTTCTCGCGTACATTTCATAATGTGTTCTTAACATTTTTAGTTATTATACTTTTGCTTAACCGAATGGCTATTAATGACACAAACTATAATCATTGCACAAAGAAATAACCCTTAAATAGGTTTTTATTTTACTGCATTTTCCTTTCGTACCAGTACCGATCTGAATGTTGGCAACGTTATTCAGTGGATAATGGCGTCTTCTTTCCTTCTCCCAGGTGATCCATTAACAGAAGACGGACCCGAATGGATCGAAGGGGGCCCGTTGAATCCTCTTTATCAACTGGCGCTAGAAATGGGGGAGTTAACACCTGATCTCCCGGAGCCTAAATGGGGTGAATATTATATAATACAGATAAACACAGTAGATAGATGTTTTCTTTGCTTTCTGGTAGCGTTCACGAAATCCTCTGTAAATATACACCAACCAAAAACGCGATCGGTTGTTATTCATAGCTCTGTGGTAAGGAGCGTTCTCTTCGAGATAGAACTTGCCTTCCAAAAAAATGTTTTTAACAAAGTTCTTATCCTTCAAAGATACTTTTCCAATTTTCCAAGACAGACTGTTCTTATCTATCCTAGACACCAGGGTCGTGAGCACCGAAGGGCACGCTGAGGATGGGAGCCTTTACGATGTTCTGAAGGGCCTCCTGGCCGAACTTGAAAGCGAAGGCTTCCTTTTGCAACATGAAAACCGGAGCGTCGGAGACATACTGACTGATAGGTGAAAGTATAAGTATTCTGTCCTTGTTGTTTATTTTTACTTGTCATTAATCTGTTTCTTCCGCGCCATACCGTTGCTTGTGTGGCTACAGTCTTGTAGTATGTAAACAGGTCACAGATTTCATTAGTGGGATCTATTAATCTATCAAAATTGGACTTAATATTGCGGGCAGTATATACAGGCGATAAAATCAAATTTATATACTCAGGTGATACGACGAGGTTCAATCTTAATATATCAATATACTTCATGTAAATGAAGCTGATTATTAATTCCACATAAATAAAACATGATGATTAACATCAGGAAAATATTTCGGGTTAATAAAGCTAACTATTAATTGCGCATTAATATTTCAGGTCTATCCCAAGTTTTTCTGGCGTCCTGGAATCTTACTTTTCCTTTCTGGCATCCTTATTCATTTAGATAGTCTAAATCCTCTGGACGATTCCATCTTATAAAAGGACACGAAATAAATTTGCATTGAATCCTGGTTCACCCATACCAATGAAAACAATCTGAGCTGCATTGTGGACTGGATTGGACCTACGAGGCCATTCAGCGTTGAAAAAGAAACCGAAAGTAAGAGGGTCTGAAAGGTGTACTGAGAGGAAAATCTCTCAGTAGTAGTGAAACAATTGTTGGAGATGGTGGAAAGTCAGATGGAAGAAAGAGAATATGAACGGAGGTACAGAAAAGGGAATGAAAAAGGCTGCAGCTAGGGGCCGAAGGGACGTTGCAAAGAATCTTATGCAATACCTACAGTTCATCGCGTGACGTGCACTAACAGCACTATCCGTAGTTACCTCCTGGTTTTGAATTACTACGTAGATTTTGGTCTATTAATGATTGCTTATTTTTAAAATAATAAAACGTGAAATATTAATTGAACATTAAATAACTCTCACAACAGCA
This sequence comes from Macrobrachium nipponense, assembly GCF_015104395.2. Lineage (NCBI taxonomy): Eukaryota > Metazoa > Arthropoda > Malacostraca > Decapoda > Palaemonidae > Macrobrachium > Macrobrachium nipponense. The sequence goes on from NC_061106.1 coordinate 15,146,906, forward strand.
CTATCAATACTATGCTTCATTGGCATCGAGTCCTTTCGTTAAAATAAATAGGCCTATCATTATAATCAGTAAAAGTTTCCTTCTTTCTAGTAGGCTTATGCCCTCCATATATCAGTGAGAACGTTATCCGGAGAAAAGTTTTAAAGTTGCAGTACTTGAACCAAAATTCGGTCTCTTCAGTCGATCACAGTGTGTCAATTTCTCTCCTTGGTTAGGTTCCGAGAAAGGCACGAAGGTTGGGACAGTGACGAAGGGAAGGCATGGCTCCACACTCTGGAAAAGGTAATAACACCAAATACCGTAAGAGAACTTTATGTTGCCTTAACATGCTCTGCCATGATGTTTTTGTTGAGACGTCATATGCCCGTGCCTAATTTACATCTTTATTCTCAGGCGTATTGTTTACCTTTGTATGTGCGCTCCGGTGTATTATCGCTGACCGTTGTCGTTTAATTTCATCCGCGTTATACCCTGCTTCTTACTAGTATTTTTTCAACGTGTAGACCTTCCATGTTTACTGTGTGCATAACAACAACTATAATAAATAATAATAATAATAATAATAATAATAATAATCAATAATAATAATAATAATAATAATAATAATAATAATAATAATAATAATGGTCAAATATACGTCGACTTTTCAAGTATGACAAAATCTTTCCGATACAACGGATCTACTTATATGGCTGGTTCCTGGTTCCTAAGCGCTCATCCCCCACAAACACAGTTGCGGGCACACTACACTATTTATGTGAGGCGCAAATCTTTATTGCCTTGTTTACTCATTTTTTAGTTTAACTTTACTTTATGCTACTTCAAAATGTTTATTTTAATTCATGTCTATTATCCGTTTCTGCAACAATGGCAACCCCGAAAAATTAAAGATGTTTCTTAATTAGATATAACACAAAGTATAAACCTTTACCCAGATTTGTCAACAAATGGTGCAACCAATGTCAACCATTTACAGCACCTCCAACAGGCTGCCACAAATATATCCTGCTAAACCACATTTTTGGTGAACACATTCAGCATATCAACACGGAGACTAGTATAAAATAATAAAATGGTGAAACAAATCGTGTATTTCTCAACATATAGGTGTTTACAAGTATGAAAGAAGTTATCCTTTTGGGTTTAAAGGTGAATAACTCTAGTTACTTCATTGTCCGTTTAGCAGTCGAATTTCCGTCAAACCCCAGCTTTGGTCACAGGTCAGGGTGTCTCTATGTAAATAGTGAGTGTTAAAGCGTTTAGAAACCATCCAGTACGTAGCAATACTCTCAAGGACCTCTGTGTTGTAATTTAGCAACATTCTAACTCTAATACGTTATTGTTTTGTGGACTTGAAAATATTTACGTATGTTTTAATGTTTTCGTTCGCAAATTTTTAGAGATGATGGACCCTACCCTTAAATTTTACAAGTAGAGGGGTCACCGTGTGAGATGGGAGTTTTTGGGTGGAGGAAAACACGAAACGAACAAAATGCGAGGACCCTAATCCCACTGATAGCTCTCATTCATATTATGTTTTCGAACTAATATAATGAACTAAGGCAAGGAATTGGTATCCTAGGTTAGGTTAGGTAAGGTTCAGTTGGTTAAGTCACTTACAAACACAAAGAACGTATGTAAAGTTCAAAGCACATATGATAACATAAGAAAAATATATTTTCAAGTTCAAAGTGCAACTATGGTTTTAATTAAAATTTTATGCAAGATTTTATTGAAGGTGTTGATTTTAACTTGAATGTGCTTGGCAGTAAGTCCGAAGAGTTTTTTGCTGGCCATACCGGGGCAGAATAGGTCCTACTTGTGTTTAGCCTAATATATATATAACTATACGGCGTTTGCTATACAAGGCACGTTAGCAGACAGAAAGCTATTATGGTGAGCGTCTCGCTATAAGTGGTGTGAACTTTTCATGTAGTTTTGGTAAAGGTTATTACATACTACAGACAAACAACATTTAAGTATAAGTCGTATTGACCCACTGGTAGCCTACCGTGTGATTGAGGGTCGACCTACATGGTACTATAAATATCGCCGAGAATTTTGAGCTAGAAATCTTGCGGTCGACTTGATCATTGATTCCTCAGCATTCAATGTAGGTGACCCATATTTTCCTTCATTAGTGCTGGCGTGTAATACTCCTATTTTCCCTTGCCGTTTACAATCAATTATATGTCCCCTCATCCTGCTGCTGTGTCAAATCCTTTACACATGCGCATCACTTACCCATATTATCTTCCCTCTTTTTCAGATTACAAACGTCAAAATTGGCACTGGAAACTGGTCTTACCCTGCAGTGGGAGACATGCTCAGTTACGTATCCTTGGGAGAGTCCCACCACTGGAAAAATGGATTCGACGCTCTCATCACTCATTTAACGGTAAGAGTATTAAAGCTCGGTATATTATAACAGATCGCTACCGGAAACTCGGAAAATCACGCTGGCAATGCTTATTTTACGCTGGGATATGTGATGCTTTCGTTATTAGTGTCATAACAATTTCTTGAAGCATATATCATGTTCATTACAGTAACTTACTTTCTAAAGCATCGTATTTCACCAAGCCATTCTCATGTGTGGAAACCGAGAGCTACGTTCACAAGATTATCTGTCTTCTGAAATCAGTTTAGAAAAACTGCAGTTTTTTTTTTACTTTTTCATATTAATAATAAACTGGTTTCACTGCTCAGCAGAAGCCTCAGATTTATAAATTAAATATTTCCATGCATCTAGATTTATGAAAAAGATAAAACCACATGAAAGCAAACCCTTAAGCCAAACGAGATGGACTAATCTCAACATATGGAACATTTCAGAAACCTATCCCGGAAGGAATCATCCGAACGTCTTCTTCTCCCCTGAACAAAATCTTCTGGACGAAACGTGGACGAGTTCTACTAGTGACCAATAATGGTCGGAAGTCGTTTTTAGCCCGGCATATAATCGTAACCGTTAATGATGGTTATTTGAAAGAGGACCATCGAGCCCTTTTCCAGCCTCCTCTGCCGGTTACGTTCACTAGTGATCTAAACGTACGCAAGGCCTATAGATCGTGTATTTACAGTCTTTAATAAGAAAAAATAAATTCTTCTGTCCCATTAAAGTTTGTATTTGATTCTAGTTACTCGTATTTTCCAAACCAGTTCTTAGGGCAAAGAAGCTCGAAAGACAGTTTAGATCAGTCTGTGTCACTTGTTATATCTTGAAATTTACATTAGACCTACCTATTTTTCTTCATGCATTATTTGAATGAAGTAACACAAAATCAGACCTTTATTGATAATTCTTTAAGGTTTACCAAGAATATCTTTTTCCCTTCCTTCTGAGATTAGAATGTTGAGGTGACTGCGTCTAATAAAGTCCAGATGGGATGGTCAGAGCCATGGTGGGGAAGTACCGACCCGCTGTCCATGGTATTGCTTTGGAAGACCTTCAACCTCCCGAAGGAAATGGTAAGTCTCTGCTTCCACTTAAGCAATTATGATTATCGTTTAACTGTAGTTATCATTTCAGTGCTTCTGTTCCTCCTGTTGACAATATATATAAAGATTAAAACAAATGACAACAAAACCCTTGGTAAGACTAAGACCAGGTTCGAAGAAGTTGAATTACAATTACCAATGGCATGACAGGAATGGCTTTACGGAGTAGTGCTGATACGGAGTTTAGAGCAACGGACGAACGTGCTTCAAGCGAATGTAATGGGAAATGAAGCCATCTTGATGGAGGAGCTCTCTGAAGATGTAGTGAAAGAGCACTTCCTACACCTCCTCCGAAAGTCGACGGGTCTTCCGGTTCCCAAACCAACGTTCTTTAGAAGGTGAGTTTGAATGAAATGTGACGTCTTAATAGAGAAACGCGGAGTTTACTTTTATATTATTCATTTGATAGTTTTTATCAGCTTCCGCTCACATTTTCGTTCATTCGTACATTTGTTTTTTGAAAATTTATTAAACACTGTTAATTTATTGTACACACCATTTTATTATGTTAAAGTACATTTTGTTAAATCTGTTTTTATTTATAATAGTATTCGTTTATATTTATTACTTATCTCTTAGATTATCTACTTTTTTATCTCGTTCCATGCGAAAATGTGCACAGTTTAAATAACTAAAAAATTAGAACTTTCTCACGTCGTGTTTATTGCATTTTTGACACGTGTGGTACATTTTTGCTTAATTCTTTTCTATGCGTACGTACTTTGCGTTAGCCGTTTAACGTATTACAAATAAATATTCCCATGAACGAGCAAGTTACCCTTCCCAGTGAAGTTAGGAGAAAGTTTTCATCTTTGTGCTGTTGTTAGTCAGCGCGTGCGAGTGTTCTTTTTCTCCTTCTTCCTCTTCTTCTTCTTTTATTTATTTTAGTAGGAGATCTGGTTCTTTTACTGGAGCCAATGTACTCCCCTGCAAAATCACACCAGAAATACAAAGATTAGTCATGTTAACTTTTATTTGTGGAGGAATATTAGTTTGGTAGTAACGTATATGTTAGCAGTTAAGGTATGGGATGAATGACGAGTTTATCTAAATCAGACGAGGCTCATTCCAAGTGTTTGAGAGTTTGTGTGTGTAGTAGTAGTAGTAGTAGTAGTAGTAGAAGAAGAAGAAACTGCAGCGGGATACCTCGACAACTTAAGGTTCTCTGCAGCGTTCCTTCGTTCCCTGGCTGCATCCTCCTTCATACCTTTTACTGCGCCTCCATTCATATTCTCTTTCTTCCATCTTACTCTCCGCCCTCTTTTAACAATCGAACCACAGTGCGACTGCGAGGTTTTCCTCCTGCTACACCTTTCAAACCTTCTTACTTTCAGCGCCGAATGAACTCGTAGGTCTCAGCGCTTGGACTTAAGCATAAATTCTATATTCTGTTGATGCTGTAATAAACAACACAAAACTAACGCCGTGGAGATAATAAAGTGTACCGGCGCATATCTTTCGGTATCTTTCTAACAAGGACTCCGGAACCCGAGCATTTAAAGGTCCTATAGTACAGTGGTTCCCAAACTAGACCATACCAATGACCCCCAGATATATGATGAGTCCCAGTCGA